>NW_022436942.1:81976836-82041469 GCF_009761245.1 Sapajus apella | reverse complement strand
AAAAAAAAAAAAAAAAAAAAAAAAAAAAAAAAAAAAAAAAAAGACTACATAAAGAACCCTGTATGGAAAAGAAAGAGAGCTTGGCATAAGTGAAGATACCCACAGAAAGACAAACAGAATGAGAGTGAACAAGTGCATGCCAACCACCCCCTCGACACACATACACATACATGGGCCAGAAGTGTACCTTTGGTATTTCTGAGAAAAAACAGCACATTTTGGTCCAGGAACTCCTCAGGAAGAGGGGCGCAGAGCATGTGGAGATGCATCTTTTCCACAATGTACTTCACAGTTCTCTGAAACATGGGGAAAAAACATCTTCATTCTCGAGATACATCCCTTCACCTACAGAACCTAATATTCGGGAACGCCTAAGCCCTCCTCTCGACACGGTGGCTGTCTCACGTTCCGACAGTGCAGCCACAGCCACACAGTGGACACCAGTGGACACCAGCTAAACACAGGAGCACAATGCGCCCAGACTCAGCTCTTGGCCTGACTCCTCTATCGACCAACCGGTGCACCCACGCCTAAACAAACTGACCTGGCAAAGGCCCAGATGGACCTCCAATTTCGTTTTGCAGATGGGACATATTTTGGAAGCAATGAGGCATGATTTTGGTAAGCATAGGCCAGGCTGAGTGCTTACATCCCAGCCGGAAACTCCAACCTCGGGATTTTCCTAGTACGGGGCTCACTCGGCAGGGCTGTGTTATCCAAACCCCACGCATCCCAAATGTCTTCAGGACCGGCCTTTGGCTCTTGGGATGACAAGTTCTAAGCTTTAGAATATCCCCCCAACCCCAAAACCTAAAATGCAATTAAAAAAAAAAAAAAAAAAAAAAGAATATCCCCCCTAATATGGGAGTCTGTGTGAGCCTACGGCCTTGAGCTGTGCCTGGAGGTGTCTGCTAACAATGTGATTTTGGTGAATGTCTGTTTTTGTTTCTAGGGTGACGGTGAGGGCTGGAGATGCAGGGGAGCTGAGTAAGTAAGGTCAGCGGCGGGGATGCTCCAGGCCTGTGCGCCTGATCCCCAGTAAAAATCCCGGACACCGAGGCTCAGGTTAGCCTCTGCGGTCGGCAATACTTCATGCATGTTGTCACTCATAGCTACTGGGAGAATTCAGTGCTGGCCATGTAATTTACTGGGAGGAAATAGATGGAAGCTTGTGCCTGTTTTCTGCTGGTCTCCGTCCTGTGCACCTTTTCTTTTTTCTTTTTTTTTTTTTTTTTGCTGACTCTAATTTGCATCCTTTCCCTGTAATAAACTATAACTATGAATATGATAGACTTTCTGGGTCCTGTGAGTCCTCCTCACCAATCACTGAATCTGAGGGTGGCCTTGGGACTCTATAATCTCGATTCCCTCCCTCGGTTGGGCTGTGTCAGTTACCCTGAATCCTAGAGGGTGTCAGGGGTCCCCATTACCCACCAACAAGGACAAAGAGCCATGCGTACTTTGGAAGGGAGTTTTTCTGAAATCTCTTTGTCCGTTTCTCCATGCTCTACGTTGATTAGAGGTTGGCCTAGAGATTCGGTTCTCAGTGACATACTCTTAGCTGCAAAACAGCAATCAAAGTGTAAGCGAAAATCATCAGGAAATTAGGTTTCCTACTATTAAGAGCAGGCCTGCATTTTGTGCCTAGCACATTTCATTCAAAAGGTGAGTTATCCATAGCTGTGTATACCTTCTGTCCCAATCAATCCGACTGTCGCCTTGATTCACATTATAATTGACAAGAATTGCGTTTTATTTTTGACAGAGTGTCCATCAGAAATTTAACGTCTTTGTGTCTGTGTTCTCTCAGGTAGTGTCCACCCTGTGACCCTGTGACTTATCTGAGGTTTTTACTTAAAAGGGAGTTTATCATAAAGACAAGAATTACAGGCCAGGCACGGTGACTCACGCCTGTAATTTGGGAGGCTGAGGTGGGCAGATCACTCGATGTCAGAAGTTTGAGACCAGCCTGGCCAACACAGCGAAACTCTATCTCTACTAAAAATACAAAAATTAGTAGGGCACGGTAGTGTGTGCCTATAATCCCAGCTACTCAG
The DNA here is from genome assembly GCF_009761245.1 of Sapajus apella. Taxonomy (NCBI): domain Eukaryota; kingdom Metazoa; phylum Chordata; class Mammalia; order Primates; family Cebidae; genus Sapajus; species Sapajus apella. Next base: position 82,039,412 of record NW_022436942.1, on the reverse strand, counting down.
GAGGCTGAGGCAGGAGAATCACTTGAGGCCAGGAGGTGGAGGTTTCAGTGAGCCAAGATTGCGCCACTGCACTCCAGACTGGACGACAGAGCAAGACTCTGTCTCAAATAATAATAATAATAATAATAATAATAATAATAATAATAAAAAGCCGGGCACGGTGGCTCATTCCTGTAATCCCAGCACTGTGGGAGGCCGAGATAGGCATATCGGGAGGTCAGGAGTTTGAGACCAGCCTGACCAACATGGCAAAACCCCATCTCTACTAAAAATAGAAAAAAAAAATTAGCCAGGCATGGTGGCGCACACCTGTAATCCCAGCTACTCAGGAGGCTGAGACATAATTGCTTGAACCTGGGGGGCAGAGATCTCGGCAGAGCTGAGATCAAACCACGGCACTTCAGCCTGGCAACAGACCGAGACTCCATCTCAAAAAAATAATAATAATAAATAAAATAAACAGATAAATAAAAGAAAAAGAAGTACAGCTAGTATGTTAGCATTTACTCTTTTTTCACTATGAGATGCAAAATTTGTGAGGGATGAGAAGAAAAACAGTCTAAATGAAATGAAGTCTCCTCTCAAGTCCACTGTGATTGCTGCAGATTCAGAAACCTCAGCAGACACCAAGTCTCAGCCCTCGGAACATCCAACAAGCCCGGCACTTAGAGAAGGAAGCTTCCCCTGGGCCGCTCAGCTCTTACTTTGAACAGCACTGTGCAAAGTCACTGTGGCTTTGGAATCAACTCAATGTCCGGGGTCTGAGTCCTCTCTGCTATTTTCTCATCCATGAAACAGGATAGTAACATCTACCAGCCAGATTCTAGAGGACTAGCTGACAGCATGGTTAAGAACCTGGCACCATGGTTGGTAGGGGAATAGTCTACAGACAGCAGTATCAACATTATTAGAGAACTAGCAATAGACTACAGTAAAAAAAAAAAAAAAAAAAAAATTGGCCGGGTGCAGTGGCTCACACCTGTAATCCCAGCACTTTGGGAGGCCGAGGTGGGTAGATCATGAGGTCAGGAGTTCAAGACCAGTCTGGTCAACATGGTGAACCCCATCTCTATTTAAAAAAATACAAAAAGTAGCTGGGCATGGTGGCTCATACCTGTAATCCCAGCTACTTGGGAGGCTGAGGTAGGAAAATTGCTTGAACCAGGACCTGGGAGGCAGGGGTTGTAGTGAGCGGAGATCGTGCCACTGCACTCCAGCCTGGGCTACAGAGTGAGACTCCATTTCCAAAAACAAAAAAAAAAAATCACACTTATGAGCAGGTGCCATGCCATAAATAGCCCATAGTCCATTGCTAATTCTCTAACAGTATTAAAGCAGGCTCTAATCTCTACAAAAAATCAAAATGTTATCCAGATGTGGTGGTGCATGCCTATAACCCCAGCTACAGGCTGGAAGATCATTTGGGGCCGGGAGTTTGAAACCAGCCTGGGTAATGTAGTGAGACCTCATCTCTACAAAAAAATTTAAAAAAAATTTTTTTTTTTTTTAGATGGATCTCACTATGTCCCAGGCTGGAATGCAGTGGCATGATCTCATCTCACGGCAATCTCCGCCTCCTGTGTTCAGGCAATTCTCCTGCCTCAGCCTCCCAGGTATCTGGGATTACAAGTATGTGCCACCATGCCTGGCTAATTTTTGTATTTTTAATAGAGACGGGTTTCACCGTGTTGGCTGGGTTAATCTCGAACTCCTGACCTCAAGTGGTTCTCCTGCCTTGGCTTCCCAAAGTGCTGGGATTATAGGCATGAGCCACCACAACCAGCCAAAAAATTAAGTTAAAAAAAGACATCCAGGCATGGTAGCACGCTCTGTAGACCCAGCTACGTGGAAGGCTGAGGCAGGAGGATCGCTGGAACCCCAGAGTTCAAGGCCACAGGCAGCTATGATCACACCACTGCACTCCAGCCTGGGCAACAGAGCAAGGGCGCATCTTTAAAAAGGAAAATACAGTTATGAATGTACTTAATGCCACCTAGAAATGGTAAAAATGGTAAGTTTTCTGTTACATCCATTTTACCACCATAACAAGAAAAGAATAAAATATATAATAATGTTAATTTACCTTCTGGGAAAGGACTTCCCTGACCTTACCACCTAAACAACCTCTTCCCGCCCAAGTCTTTCCTCTTCATGGATGTATTGGGCTCAAAAGCAGAGTGCCTTCCTAGAAGGCCCTCAGCAGATATTGCTGTGGCATCCAGAACTACCACGTGCCTTATCAAAACCCACTTTAGCCTGGGCACGGTGGCTCACACCTCTAATCCCAGCACTTTGGGAGGCCGAGGAGGGCAGATCACCTGAGGTCTGGAGTTCAAGACTAGCCTGGCCAGCATGGTGAAACCCTGTCTCTACTAAAAATACAATAATTAGCTGGGTGTGGTGGTAGGCACTTGTAATCACAGCTACTTGGGAGGCTGAGTCAGGAGAATCGCTTGAACCTAGGAGGTGGAGGCTGCAGTGAGCCAAGATCACGCCATTGCACTACAGCTTAGGTAACAAGAGCGAGACTCCGTCTCAAAAAATAAAAAAGGAGAGAGGACACATAGAGAAGAAAGACACAGAGAGGACAGGGCCATGTGATGATGGATGCAGAGACAGGAGTGATGGCGCTGCAGGCTGAGGACACCCTGACCCCCAGACTACAGTGGGGAGGCCAGGAAAGATCCTCCCCTTGGTCCTGCAGAGGGAGCACAGCCCTGCCAGCACCTTGATTTTGAACTTCTGGCCTCCAGAGCTGTGAGATAATACATCTGTGTTGTTTTCAGCCACCCAGTCTGTGGTCACTTGTGATGGCAGCCATGAGAAACTACTAAATGCGTCTATTCGTGACCCAGCAGTTTCCCTTTGTGCTTCATATCCAGTGAAAGTAGAAACTGATTCCGGCATGGCAGGCAGCACCCGATGGGCGGGGGGGGGGGTTCTCAGTTCTACCCACCCGCAACCCACAACCCCTCCCAACTCCACACCTCGAGCTTTATCCATGTACTCCACTTTTTGAGAATAAATTTCTTCCTCCTCGTCTTCTTCATCAGACAGGGCAGGTATCTCATTATCTTTATGGTCACATAAATGGGAAGAAAATACAAAACGTAATTGTTCGCTGCATGAAACACCTGATATCTTTGCTTTCTGTGGAGCCAAGGGGTGGCAATGTGGCCCACGGGAGACCTGCATATGTTACAGTGGCACAGCAGTATCCCTTACTAGAGCCAGCTTTCAGTGACTGCCAGGAAGGTTTGTGAAAATTTTGCCAAGAGACGAAGGATACAGAAATGATCACAGAGTTACCACTAGCCCAGAAGCAATGTAAATGACCAAGAAGCATAAAAAAGAGGCTCCTGAGGCGGGTGCGGTGGCTCACGCCTGTAACCCCGGCACTTTGGGAGGCCAAGGCGGGCTGATCACAAGGTCAGGAGTTCAAGACCAGCCTGACCAACATGGTAAAACCCCATCTCTACTAAAAATACAAAAATTAGTCGGATGTGGTGACACGCGCCTATAGTCCCAGCTACTCGGAGGGCTGAGGCAGGAGAATAGCTTGAACCTGGGAAGTGGAGGCTGCAGTGAGCCGAGATTGCATCACTGCACTCTAGCCTGGGCAACAAGAGCAAGACTTTGCCTAAAAAAAAGGCTCCTGGCTGCACCAGGAATGTATTTAACACCGTAAACTGTACACCTCAAGATGGTTAAGATGAGAACATGCAGGTCATGTGTAAGTTACAATTTAAAAACTGAAGGAGGCCAGATCACACCACTGCACTCCAACCTGGGCGACAGAGAGGCTCTGTCTCAAAAAGAAAAAGAAAAAAGAAAGAAAAAACTGAAGGGGAAAAAAAAGAGGCTCAACTCTACTAACGTTTACGTAAATTAGTGTAGGGAAGTGCATCTACTTTTCTTCTATGGAACTGGCAAAAATCTACAAAATGGCCAATATCCAATGTCAGGGAGGACACTGGGAAACAGGCACCTCATCCGCCATCGCTGGCTGTGGACCAGCAGGGCCTCCCTGGAGGGCAGTTCAGCAGGACCCACTCAACCGTAAATGACCACACGTGTTACAGGTGCGGTTTCATCGTTACAAATCTGTCCTCCAGAAATACACAAAGTGTGCGATGGACATTGTTCCATTGTTTGTAGGATGAATCCTCTGAAAAGCTAAGTGTCCATGAATGAAAGAATGGATGAGCAGAATATGGTATATGTATGTATTTAAAAATCTATCAAGTTAGATTTTAGGTAGAACTGTAGGTATTTACATGAAAAAATATCCAAGACGCGGTGGAGGGAGAAGTCACAAAACAATATGTATAGTATGGTTTTTATTTATAGTTTTAGGAACTCTATATATCCACATTTTATCATTATAGAGAGAAATGAAGATATAGATTGTAGATAGAACAAGGATAGACAGATACAGGTGACAAGTAGGCAGGTAGGTAGATCGATTAACTGATCTCAACGGCCCTGACCTTATGCATAGATAGATAAATTAATTGATATAAAGAGATGGATGGATAGATGATGGGTGAATGACAGGTAGACAGACACATAGACTGGTCAGTTGGTAGACAGATAATAGAGAGAGAGGCAGACGTATAGGTAGGTAGGCAGGAGAGAGACAGATGTATAGGTAGGTAGGTAGATTAACTGGTAGAAAATTGGTAGAGACAGACAGATAGATAGATGATAGGTGAATGACAGGTAGCTAGACACACAGATTGGTCAGTTGGTAGATAATAGAGAGAAAGATGTATAGGTAGGTAGGTAGATAGATAGATAGATAGATGTATAGGAAGGTAGGTAAGCAGATCAGTCGGTGCGTAGATAGATGATTGATTGATTAACTGACTGATAATTTGACAAAAGAGCCAACCAGAAACACAGCAAACTATTAACAGTGGTTAACCCTGGAAATAGGAGCAGATCTGGGGCTTCAGGAATGGAGAAGCGTTGCTTTTTCTTTTTCTATGTAATTGTATGTTCTGCGAATTTTTAAGAGAACACGTGTTCTGGCAATGTGTGTAACTGTGTTAAATGTAAGGAGGTGACTGAATGACGGGTACAGTACGATTGCATTTGGTGCGCACTGGGTCAGCATCTTGGGTATCTGCTGCCGGCAGGACACCTCACCTTTCTGACTGCCACCTGCCCCACTATCTGTCTCCATTCCTATCATTTGTAACCAGGACCAGAGAGAAGTCTTGACCAGGGGAGGGGCAGAAAGAGGGGGGGAAATAGGAATGGAGGGACACACTCGCCTCCCTTCAGGTCCTCTGAACAGACCGGAAGCACCTGTCCCCCAGAAATAATCTAGGGAAACTGCTCAAGGGTCTGTATGAGCCTGTAGGCTTCATAAGCAGAGAGTGGGTGACAACATGTGGAGGTGGGAGGTCTCTTCTCCCCACCTGGACAGAACCCCCAAAACCCGACACCATCTGGCACCTCCACAATCAGCAGCTTTGAGTTTCCAGAGACAGCATCTTCACCAAGGAATCCATCAGCTTTTCACCACGAGGCGATAGTGGAGAAGGGACAGAAATGGAAGGGAAGATCAGGGACAGAGACAGCCCAGAAACAGGGCATGGGAGCAGGGGCAGGGGCCGGGGAGTTCTGAGCTCCCTTGAGAGGGTCCAGGAATTAACCAGGGGGACACTCTGAAGTGAGACTGAACTCTGCTTCTACACAGGACAATGACATTTGGGTTAAACACGTGCTAGTAAACACAGCAGAAAACAGCCACCCCTCCGTTCACAGAGGCCCTTAGAGGTTTCTGCAAGAAATCCAAGTCGCATTCATTGTTTTAGGGTCTTGCCATAATTTTTTAAAACAGTACTTTGGGAGGCCGAGGCGGGTGGATCACGAGGTCAAGAGATCAAGACCATCGTGGTCAACATGGTGAAACCCCGTCTCTATATAATTAAAATGAGCTGGGTGTGGTGGTGGGTGCCTGTAGTCCTAGCTACTTGGGAGGCTGAGGCAGGAGAATCGCTTGAACCAGGGAGGTGGAGGCTGCAGTGAGCCAAGATAGGACGCACCACTGCAGTCTGGTGACAGTCCAGCCTGGGTGACAGAGCTAGACTCTGTTGTCCACCCCTCCGCCAAAAAAAAAAGACGGTGGCCAGGTACCAGGTGGCTCACGCATGGAATCTCAGCACTTTGGGAGGCTGAGGTGGGATGATCACTTGAGCTCAGTAGTTTGAGACCACCCTGGGCAACATGGTGAAATCCTGTCTCTACCAAAAATATAAAAATTAGCTGGGCATGGTGACACACACCTGTAGTCCCAGCTACTCAGGAGGCTGAAGTGGGAGAATCGCTTGAGCCCAAGAGGCAGAGGTTTCAGTAAGCCAAGATCGTGCCACTGCACTCCACTCTAGCATGGGTGACAGAGTGAGATCCTGTCCAAAAAAAAAAAAAAAGTTTAAAAATAAAATAAGGCTGGGTGCGATGGCTCACACTTGTAATTCCAGCATTTTGGGAGGCCAAGGAGGGCAGATCATGAGGTCAGGAGATCTAGAGCAGCCTGGCCAATATGGTTCAACCCCGTCTGTACTAAAAATACAAAAATTAGCTGGGCGGGATGGCACGCGCCTGTAGCTCCAGCTACTCAGGTGGCTGGGGCAGGAGAATCGCTTGAACCCGGGAGGCGGAGGTTGCAGTGAACCAAGACTACACCACTGCACTCTAGCCTGGCGACTGAGTGAGACTCCGTCTCAAAATAAAAAATAAAATAAATGTGCCTGGTCCCTTTAAAAAAAATCAAAGGTCTGCCGGCCCTGCCACCCGAACCCAGTGAGGGGCCTTGCAAGGGATCCCCCAGTCCTGAAGGGGTTGAGGAGAGTGGCCCAGGAGGCTAGATAGCCAGGCGGAGGTCCCGCAGCTGTGCTCTGGGCTGGTGCTCCTGCGAGGTCGCGGCTTTTGAGGTCCCACCTCCTGGCTGTTTCTGAAGAGAGCTGTCCCGCCTCCTCCCCTCAGCTGTGCTGGCCCCTCCCTGCCTTCTCTGTGTCCCTGGGCCTATCAGAGAGTAGGTAGGGCTGATTCGCCTCCACACAGGGTTCTGGGACCCGGGTCACTGTCTTTTTTTTTTTTCCGATGCTAATTTGTTCAACATAAGCATTTAAAGTCTACCGTAATTTTAAAAAACCTTGTCTTAGCATTACTTTACCTTTTAGCATATGAGGAACCTCCAGAAGTAGAAAGGGGTGCTCTTGGGACCCTCCGTGAGACTCTGCGACCCTCAAGGAGAGTGACAGTGACCGGGGTCCCTGCCACATCTGGGGATGGCTCTACCCAGCCGTTTGGGTTAATGTACAGTGGACTTGACTGCCTATGGGCCTTGGGCGCGTTCCTGGACCCCTCTGCGCGTTTGCTCATCTGTAAAATGGGGATGAGGATACACCGGCCTCGTAGGGTTAAGGAGTGGATACGAGCGTTGCAACCGCACCTGGTACGAGGTGAGGGCTACGTCAGGGTTTGCTGTGCTTTTTCAATCAAGGTCTGGCTTTCCAAGCGGGCTCTGGGCCCAGGAGGGCAGGGGCGGCTGTGACCGCCGGGTTCGCCCGGGGCCTGCACGTGCCGGGCGGCAGTGTTCAGGGACAGCACCTGCGGCCGGGGCCGGGCGATGGGCAGGCTCCGCAGCCCCCACGCCCGCCGGAGAGACCGGGGCGGGCAGGGCCGAAGCCCGGGGAAGCGAGCGGCGCGTCGAGGCTCACCGGTCTCCACCTCCACCTCCTCCTCCTCCGGCACCAGCTTGCGGTAGAACAGCAGCGCCGACGAGCCCTCCTCCTCGCTCGCCTGGTTGAGGAAGTGCAGGATGAGATCCTCGCCCTGGCCGTCGTCGCGGTTGAGCAGGTCCTCGAAGAGCTGGGGGTCGGTGATGCCGAAAGCCGCGTACACGCGGTCGCGCATCCACAGCACCCGCAGGTCGTCCATGGCGCCGCGCAGGGCAGAGGGAGCCGGGCGCAGGGCGGGCGTCCGTGGCAACGGCGGCCCTAGCAACGGACTTCCCGGCAACGGCCATCGCCCGCCCCGCTGACGGCGCCGGCGCGGGGTCCGCAAGAACGACAGTGACCGGCGCCCGGCACCTCGGTCCCGGCACCTGCGCGCCCGGGACCCGCCAGCACCCCAGCCCCGAGATCTCGGAGGCGCGCACCAGGCCCCTGGCCGCCGAGGTGGGCCGGTCCCTGGTCCCCGCAGCTCGCACGCCCCTGGATTTGGAGCGGGACCCTCGCCGCCAGGAGCCGCTCTCGGGCCGCTGCAGCCGAGGGTGCGACCCCACCTCACCCGGACCGGATCTGCAAAGCAGCCCGCCCACCTTGCAGAAGTTGGGGCCAGTGGCAAGGCGAGCTCACAGCACCTCGGCGTGGCAGAGGCGGGGTTGGAGGCCAGGCAGGATACAGCCCCAGCCCTTAGCCCTCAGCCCTCAGCCCTCAGCCACGTGGGTCAAAGGCCAGGGGAGGAGAAATAAGCCAAGGCGGCACGAGTTCCTCGTTGCCTACGACATCAGGGAGGAAGGAGTGGAGTTCTTTGGCTTTCTCGCCAAGCCAGAGCATAATAAAACGAAACACCCACGTTTAAAAATATAGATATATTTATTTGTCATTAGCAAAAGGAAGTTCAATACTGATAGAAGATGCAAATTTGTCCTTTCATGCATCTGTGGAGCAAAATACTAACTTATTCACTGTCATTTCCCCTCACAAGGAGTTGAGCCCCTAGATGACTAGGCTAACCCTTGGATTTTCCCACCAAAGAACAGGTGGAATGTACTAAGTATTTCTTAAAATTCTAAACCAAAGATCAGCACGAATGGCGTGACTGTAGGAAGACTGTTAGTCCAAACGGCCTCATTTCCATCATCTTGATTTCAGAGTTCATCATAGCCTTCCTGAGATATCCCTATGGCATGCAGGCAAACCTGGCTTTACATTTTTAATAGAGGAATTTACTGTTTTTAAATGCAGACTGCAGAATTGTAAAAGTTGTTTTTTTGCTTTTCTTTTCTAAAATGCATCAGGCTCTAAAACACCTGAATATGTAATCCATGAACATTATTTTTGGGTTTTTTTTTTTTTTTTTTTGGGAGACAGTTTTGCCCTTGTTGCCCAGTCTGGAGTGCAATGGCGCGATCTCAGCTCACCACAACCTACACCTTCTGGGTTCAAGCTGTTCTCTTGCCTCTGCCTCCCCAGTAGCTGGGATTACAGGTATGTGCCACCACACCTGGCTAATTTTGTATTTTTAGTAGAGACAGGGTTTCTCCATGTTGGTCAGTCTGGTCTTGAACTCCTGACCTCAGGTGATCCACCCGCTTCAGCCTCCCAAAGTGCTGGGATTACAGGTGTGAGCCACCACGCCCAGCCTAATTCATGAACATTGTAAGGGTGACTGACCTATGCTACAGGTGTTCTATGCCTTATTAAACAACTGCAGAGGGCTGGGCATGGTGGCTCACACCTGTAATCCCAGCACTTTGGGAGGCTGAGACGAGCGGATCACCTGAGGTCAGGAGTTTGAGACCAGCCTGGCCAACATGGTGAAACCCCATTTCTACTAACAATACAAAAAATAGCTGGGCGTGATGGCAGGCGCCTAAACTCAAGAGGCTAAAGCAGGAGAACTGCTTAAGCCCTGGAGGCAGAGGTTGCAGTGAGCCGAGATCATACCACGCACTCCAGCCTGGGTGACAGAATGAGACTCTGTCTCGAAAAAATAAAAATAAATTTTTTAAATAAACAACTGCAGAGGAGATACTGACAGCAGATGTTGTTATAAATACCCATTCCAGAAACAAGAACAGAGCAGCCTTCCGTGAAAGAGGAGTTCCAAGTCCTTTAGCTGCTGAAAAGTCCAGGGCTCACCCAGATCCAATCAGACAGAACACCCTTTGCACTCCTTAAGTGACCCCCGCAACTGCAGTCTCCATCCAGCAGGTCAAAATCAAATTCTATTTAGAAGAAATCCCTTGGGTATTTATTTTAGGATTCTGTTAACACATGGTAATAAACATCTCAATGAAAACTGAAAAATGTGGCTGTCGTGACATTTATGTTTAGGAAAATAAACATATTCAGCATCGTCCACACAACTTGCCATCTTCTCTCTGGATTTCTGCTATCAAAGAATGAAGTATGCTTTAAAAACTAGACACATAATAGGTTCTAGCAAAAGGCTGAAAAACAAGCAAAACTCAGCAACAGCTCTGGTAACATGACACTGGAGCCCATGGCTTTACAAAAAAAAAAAAAAAAAAAAAAAAAAAAAACAGGAATTGCCCTGGCACCTGTAACACACCACTAGCAAACTACATTTCCAGGAAGTGAGGATTCTGAATTCGTTTTTCACATAATGACATTCTACATAACTACTACATAGATTTCAACAGAGAAATGATTGCATCCTCTGGTCTATGGCCTACGAAGAGGTGTGAATTAGAAAGAGTTAAAAAGTGGCCCCGGGAGAATTACAGTAGGGAGCAGTAAACAACTCCAGCAAATGTCTCTTATTTACCAATCAGTTAACAGTGCCCTGAAGTCTTGGGCTTCCAGGGATGAAGTCGCTACTATTGTTTTTATGACAGATCCTTGGAGCAAGGTTAACAACACAAGTGACCCCTAGTGGAAGCGTGGATCTAGGTGAAAGCCACTCTGAGACCTGACCAGCACTTCTGGGATGTCACAGTCACCCAACACGAGTGCCCGACATGACACCTTTCTAGAGAAGTATCACTTTGAGAGCAGAATTATTTTCAAGTGTTTTGTCAGCATTATCTGATAATTTGAGGGACAAAAAGCAGTAAACCCAAGCTGCCCTTGGGTGGCATCTCATCAAGCAGCACATAGAATCTGTACTATAATCGAAAGGGTTTAATTTGAAGAGTCACAGTTATGTCAACGCTGTTCTGCTCATGCCTTGAAATCACCTGCACAGCTACGTTCAACTCAGCACTCCAGGATCCCAGCTTGTAACATAAGTTGCAAGCTCTCCACCTCGAAACAGGGTAAAGGAGGATAGGGTCACATAGCCTTTTAATGCGTATCACTCACAATGTTAAAAAGGTGAAAAAAAGATTTTTTTCTGAAAATAATTGTCTAAAATCAAACTAAAATATAAAAAATTAACATAATTTGCAAGAATATAGATCAGAATGTTCAACAGGACTGACTCAAGTTCACAAAAAACTAAATGTCAAGTGAATAGATGAATTTAAACGAAAGATTATAAAATAGTGGCTATCAAGAATTAGTTTTCAACTGATCTAAACAGTTTGGAAGTTTAAATTAACTCTAAATACTTTTATCAGACCTTTAACTAGAAATAGTCTGAAAGTAAAAAAACTATCATTAGACTGTTCTCAAGGATAAGTGTAATCTCTTCATGGTAAAATATCATCATTTATATTTTGTTATAAAAATATACAAAATACTACTTTTTACCTTTCCTTCACTCAGTATAAAGCCTTTTGGTTCAGTGAAATCAGCCAAGCTGTCACTAAATTCAAATCATGTCCACATTATACTTTCTGAGTCACACTGGGTTTTAAGGCTCAGTATACAATTTACCTTTCCAAACATACAATTATCACAACTGGTTTTATGTAAGGATAACAGGATAAGAGTCTTTAAAAAAATATACAAGTGGGATAACCATTTGTTGTATGTTATTTTATCCCATTGTCCCCAATTACTAAAACAAGACAGTACTGTAAAAACAATCCTCTACTTATAATTCTAGGTAGCACAGGATAAAAAATGTTTGCATATTTTTGGCCGGGCGCAGTGGCTCACGCCTGTAATCCCAGCACTTTGGGAGGCCAAGGCGGGTAGACCACTTGAGGTCAGGAATTTGAGGCCAGCCTTGCCAACACGGTGAAACCCCATCTCTATAAAAAAACAAATAAATTAGCTGGTCATGGTAGTGGGCGCCTGTAATCCCAGCTACTCGCAAGGCTGAGGCAGGAGAATCGCTTGAACCCAGGAGGTAGAGGATGCAGTGAGCTGAGATTGTGCCACTGCACTCCAGCCTGGGCAACAGAGCAAGACTTCATCTCAAAAAAAACAAAAGTTTGCATATTTTTTAATCAAGCAGAATACATGTGAATGTTTTGATTACCCATCATTAAGTTTTTTAAAAAACTATCCATATTTCAGCTGTTGGAAAATATCATCTGACAATCTCAGGTGACAGATTAACTCTTTTTTTTAAAAAATAAAGTTTTAAGGAATCAAGTGTCTAATACCATTTTCAATTAGCCGTTCAAAATTGGTTTCTCTCTCCCAATCCTATATTTGAAAAAATACCTTTAACGTAACATTTGGCATTAACTTATATTTGCTCATCATAAAAAAACAAAAGAAATTTTTATATCTCAAATTGATAAACTTTAGAAAATATTTAACATATGAGGAAGAGGTATATCTCACAGAATTATTTGGCTATATCATAAGGCAGTCAATGAAGATGGAATTTTTCCTATGATAAATCTGACATAAGTGAAATTCTATAACATGATAATTCTCCACACATGGGAAAGCTTGTTGGTTACAGCAAGATGATCATGCCACACTGTCGTCGTCACTGAACCTCGATGAAAGTAGACTGAACGAGAAAGGAACAAATTTGGTGCCTGCACCAACATAGAATTTGTTCTGAAATTCTACCCTAAAAAAAAAAAGCCATGTATTAATGGGAGATGATGAAATCATATTCCTTAAAACAACATTTATAAGTTTAAAAAATAAATTCCTGTGCTGAAATTGCTTCATTCCAAAACATGTTCTTGGCACAAATATTTTTACTTAGCTAAACACCGCTCGCCACCCCTAACCCTGTGCTAGCTTTCCCAGTGTGAACAGCAACTCTGATGCATCCGCTGCCTCTCATTGTCCAACACACAAAAGCACATGCACAAGAAACGAGAACCTCTCCTGCCAGGGGTCACTGGAGGCACAGAGCAGTAATCCGACCTATACCTTAAAAGATTAAGAAATACGTAAGCATTTTATTTTGCAATAAGATAGAGCAAACTGTGAGATCCAAAGTGAATTCAGAGTATGAAACATACATCAGTATTCTGTAAACTTAAATTTGCTTTTACTTCTCAGTGATAATAGTTCAGAAACAAAATACAGGTTTTTTTCGTTTCTCTTTTTGAGACAGAGTTTCAGTCTTGCTGCCCAGGCTATGGTACAATGGCATGATATCGACTCACTGCAACCTCTGCCACCCGGTTCAAGTGATTCTCCTGTCTCAGCCTCCCAAGTAGCTGGGATTATAGGTGCATGCCACCACGCTCAGCTAATTTTTGTATTATTAGTAGAGACAGGGTTTCACCATGTTCCCCAGGCTGGTCTCGAACTCTTGACCTTAGGTAATCCACCTGCCTCGGCCTCCCAAAGTGTTGTCATTACAGGCATGAGCCACCGTGCCCAGCCCAAAATACAATTTTAACTCAGAAGATATGAACACAGATCCCAATGGTAGGAAGGGAAGAACTAGCCTAAATTCAGCATTAGATTTTGCAGGGGCTGTGTATATTTGGTTGGGCAGGGTAGTGGGGGTGCCGGTATGATTTTTAAGTAACAGTTCCAAGGCTAAGCTTCAGGTCAAACTTACCAGTGGAGGCGTATGGCGTGAAGAAACGCAGAAAGCCCTTCCATGATCAGAAGGATGAAAATGGTTAAAACCGCAAAAAGCGCGATAACCGGGAGCAGCAGCAAGACGCCGTAGGTGGTGTCAACGCGGAGGCCCACACGCATCAGCATGGCCCACAGGACGTCGGACAACTCTGCAAAGGAGGGCAGCCTGCACAGTCACACCCGCTTACGTTCCGTGGGTCACTCTGTGAGCTTCCTGGACTGAGTTTCCCTCTGGCAGCTCTGGACCATTATCCCATAAAATAACAGACACACATGTAACACAGACGCAACTGCTTCTTGTGTGAAAGGCAGCCAGCTCCACGACCGTCTCAAACACTAAGGAAGACCTGGTGCTCCAAAACCAGCAGAGGTCATCTCCCAAAGGAGGTCTTGCCCCAGACTAGGTTTGGGTTAGTGACCTCCCAAAGCGGCACCAGACCAGGCAGCCAGAAACAGGCTCCCAGGCCTGGTTCTGCCACCGAGGGACCAACTGGATAAAGCCTTGACTCTCAATGGGCTTCAGTCACCGCCTCTGCAAAATGGACAGGAACAACCACAGGGCCCCTCCAGCCATAAAATTCCAGACCTTTGGCTATGCTTATAAACATAAGCATTTTGTTTAATTTAAAAAAAAAAAAAAAAGAAAGAAAAAGGCACTCTCTCTCATCCGGGGGTTTCCACAAACACAGGCAGTGCCTGCTTTGCACAATAGTGCAGAAGCACAAAAACGACCTTGCCATCAAAACCTTCCAAAGCATCCTGACTAATCCATGGGAAAACAGGTTTCTTCTGTGGCCTTTACATTTTTTGTTAAAACATTACGAACTCTCTTATTGTTGGCCAACAATATAGCCAACGATAAAAGAGCTTTGAATGTTTTAACAAAAAATGTAGGGAAATGAAAAAATGGCAAATCTGTCTTTAACACATTAAAAGCATAGAGTATAAAAGTCTTTTCTTTGTATTAGAAAAACAACAGCTTATTAGGGTAGTTTGAACAGTGCTTGCTTCCTGTTGCATAACTGGACAAGCTGGGTGACCTGATCCGCAGCAAGCATCTTAATACTTGCCAAATTGTCCTTTTTTTTTTTTGAGACAGAGTCTCGCTCTGTCACCCAGGCTGGAGTGCAATGGCGCAATCTTGGCTCACTGCAACCTCCACTTCCTGAGTTCGAGCAATTCTCCTGCCTCAGCCTCCCGAGTAGCTGGGATTACAAGTGCCTGCCACCACGCCCAGCTAATTTTTCTATTTTTAGTAGAGATGGGTTTTGCCATGTTGGCCAGGGTGGTCTCGAACTCCTGACCTCAAGTGATCCACCTGCCTCAGCCTCCCAAAGTGCTGGGATTACAGGCATGAGCCACTGTGCCCGGCCTGTCCTATTCTTTTCTAAGTTTGAACCTGCTTCCAACATTGCACCCTTTGCACCTTCAGTGTCCTGTAACATCACCAAGCACCACTTGTGGGTCACTGGCATCTTCATCACAACACCCCCCTCACGTAGGCTGGTAAATGCACCTGCACCTACCTGCACAGCTAGTTACTGTGGTGACTGAAATTGGAACCATGCTGCTGGGGAACAGGTGTTAACTACACTGTGGAAACTAACATGTGTGTGTTATTGGAATCATACAAAGGGAGGACTCCTGTGATCAAAGCTACCCATGAGCAATGTGACAAGACCTGCTTGAAATAAACAGATATTCACACTTGGTAAGGCAGCAATGAATAAAATAGCCAATGACAGAAAAAGTAATGGCAACAGTAGAAGGTGATTATACCAGAGGCTTCCAAGCCATCTCAGTTCTCAAAGCCCCTCGTATCTCAGTGATTTTTTTCTAACTGGGGCAGCCTCTGAAGCCAGACCAGTCTCAGAGAGACTCCCTCCATGATTTTTCCACAGCATCCCTCAGCCAAAAGAAATAGCCAAGAGATCTGTGTATTAAGCAGTGAATAATGGCAACCGAAAGATGGTGCTACGACTACCAGTTACAAAGTGAAAATGTCCCACAGTGCCCCCTGCCGAGCCTCCTGGCACTACAGGGCGTTGGGAACTGCAGGTCTCAGCAGGAACTTACGTGCGTGAGCCAGGCTGAGCGCCCAGAGTCTCAGGTAGGAGGCGGTGTTAGAGATGCATCCCAGACAGTACTCAATGGAATGGATTACTTGGGTCATTAGGATTTCTCCAAAATTAAACTGAGAGAGAGCACACAACATATGTTAAAGTCATGCTGTGACATGTGTACTACAAGCCAAGTGGGTTCCACTTCAAGGATTACAATGAAAGAGCTGCTGGCTGGATGCCGGTGAAAACACGCTAGAGTGTGAGGAACAGAAACCCAAGACTTGCACTCTGTTTACTCTGCCACTCCCCAGCTCCATGACCACAACTTTACCACCCCAAATCCCCACCTTCACCAGCCCCACTCCACCCCACACCTCAGACTCCCCTGTGTAAACCAAGAGGCTAGACCAGAGGAACTGTGATGGCCACAGCTGTTATAAAATGAGGTTCCTAAGCAGGCCTCAGTAATTATGTAACATCTGCTGATAAAATAGCCACCTGATGCTGATAAAACCTGCTGATATCACCTGGTGCTGATAAAACACCAACCGTAAGAGCAGCAGGTGATTCACAGCTGCCAGTTTAACAGATGTGGGCATTCTAAGTAAAGCCAACCAGGGAAACACTCTGCAAGGGGTCCCTGATAGGGAAAGGGCTGCAGAACACCAGGCAAGCTGACTCTCAGGCGCTTTCCTGCTCTGCTTGTGCTTATGATCCTAGAAACTTAATTGTTAAACGCCCCAAATTAAAACATGAAATTACATAATAATTACAAAATGCTGACTATGAGAAATTTTGTTTGGTCCTCACTAAATGGCCAAAATAAAATTTCCAAGAAAAGAAAGCAGAGGATGCGCTCTGCTCTGTCTGCCCGGGACTGCACCTCTCTTCTTTATGGGGAACTACAACTTCCCTGTCCAGCCTTGTACCCCCAACCACAGTGCTCTGAATTATGTCCCCAAGTCTTATGCTGAAGCCCTAACCGCAATGTGACCATATTTGAAGACAGAACCTTTGAGGAGGTAATCGAGTGAGGTCAGGGGGTGGGCCCTGACCCATTGTGACTACTGTCTTCTGGGGAGATCAGGAAAACCAGGGGTGCAGGCACAGAGGAAAGGCGCTGTGCTGACACAGCAAGCCGAGCAGGGGGGCCTCAGGAGAAAGCAGCTGGCCAGCATCTCAGTCCGGGACTGCCAGCCTCTGCAGCCGTGAGAAAAGTCTCTTGTTGAAGCCACCCAGGCTGTGGTGCTTTGTTACGGCAGCCCCACAGGACTAAGACGGCAGTCACTGGTCCAGGGCTGGCAGGAATTTGGGAATTTTTTCCTAACAGTCGCAAGCTGGCAAGGGCACTTTGCTCTCTGATGGAAAGACAAAAAAATAAGCCCAGGGCAACTTGTGACCACGGTTCCAGCATCTTGGGGCCAACTGACTTCAGAATATAAAGAAAACTTACAAAGAAAAAAGCCAACCAAGGCCTCTTGGAATTGGAGACACCGAAACTGTAATCATCCTGAAACCAACTCTACCTGTGTCCTGACATGAGCCAGCAGAGATCCCTTTGAAATCAGAAAAGGGTCTCTATGTCTTGCAACTATGGAAAAGTTCTGACTGACACAAGAAACTTTTGAAAGCCATGTTCATGGCACCTTAAGTCACTCCTATCATAACTCGTAATGTAATAGCAGAAATCCCACTAGAGAAGTGAAATGACAAAATGATGACCCAAGCTCATATATAATGCACCAACTGTGTCATCAAACAGCATCTGGAAAGCACTAACCTTCACTCGAACCCTAACCACACACTGGTCGGCTTCAACAACAGAAACTGCTTTCCCACAGTTCTGGAGGCTGCAAGTCCCATTTTCTTAACAATTTTTTAAGATTATTAAATATTATCATCTTAACATAATTATCTCTATGGGAGCTTGGTTACTTATCTAGGATTATCAACAGCAACTGAAACGATTACCTCCTCACACGTCACTTCTCGACATCCATCTTCCATCTGGTTATTTCCCTCTTCTACATCTTGGTTTCCCAGCAAGGAAACTTCCTCCTCACTGTCTTTCCTTACAAGTGTGTAACCGCGCTAACGACCAAAAGAGCACAGAGTCAGTGCCTGTAAAACCACAAGGCTGTGAAAAAACAAAACTTACACAGCTTGTTTCTCTTAATGATTCAGCTCTTTGAGAATAAAAAAGTTCTTTAGGCCAGGTGCATTAGCTCACTGTAATCCCAGCACTTTGGGAATCCAAAGTGGGTGGCTCACCTGAGGTCAGGAGTTTCAGACTAGCCTGTGCAACATGGCGAAACCCCATCTCTACTAAAAATACAAAACATTAGCCGGGCATGGTGGCAGGTGCCTGTAATCCCCTCTACTCGAGGGCTGAGGCAGGAGAATCACGTGAACCCCAGAGGCGGAGGTTGCAGTAAGCTGAGATAGCGCCACTACACTCCAGCCTGGAGGAAAGAGAAAGACTCCAGTCTCAAAAAAAACAAAAATCTTAAAGAAGGAGTTAAGAAGAATATGGAAAAAGGCTTTTTAATTATGCCATCTGAATTGAGAGATTGAGCTAAACTCCCAATAGGCTTATAGTTAATACCATCAGAACCTGTCTCCACAGACCCAGGATATAGCAGGCTCTTTCAATATCAATTTTTTTGTTTTAATTAATTAATTAATTGACAGATTGCTCTGTTGCCCAGGCTGGAGTGCACTGGCGCAATCACAGCTCACTGCAACAACCTCTGCCTCTGAGGCTCAAGCCATCCTCCCAAACTCAGCCTCCCGAGTAGCTGGGACTATAGGCGCCCACTGCCACACCCAGCTTATGTTTGTGTTTTTGGTAGAGACAGGGTTTTGCCCTCCTCTCAAACTCCTGGGCTCAGGTGATTTGTCCGCCCTGGCCTCCCAAAGTGCTGGGATTATAGGTGTGAGCTACCATGCCCAGCCAACATCAATGTTTTTAATAAAGGAAGTTTTGGCTTTTAAATCAAGAGAAAGGGACCCTCCAGAAGGTGTTTTCTACACCAATCCTTGGATAACTGAAAGCAGGCTTTGCTCACGATTTACAAGCATGCATCCAAACCCGCACTTACCCGGTTCACCCCGAAGCAACTACGCCCATTGTGAAGCCACAACAAAAACAGTGGCTTTCCCAAGAAGAGGACAGGGACAGACAATGCTGTGACAACGAGCAGCACTCTCTGGACATGCTCCTGTTAGTGCAGAAGGTGAGAAACTTGATTAAAACACAAAGGCATGCCTGCAGTGTCAGCAATACACAACAAAATGAGTGAAGATCAAATAGTGTCTCCACGAGAGGAACATGAAATAAATGCCAGCCAGCTACACGTGCCAGTGAATTGTTTTCTTTTCCTAAGCTCATAGCTGAATTCTAGAACTGATGAATAACATTAATGACCTGTGGTAAAGTAGTATTTTGTTTTAGACCAGCAAGGAAATTTTACAAAAATTCTAAATAGAGTCAAACTCCAACCAATCATTTTCTGAAAACACTGTAAATGAGGAAGTATACACACAAGCAGAATATTTTTGATATTCTTGGTCCTGTTTTCGTGTTATCTGATGATTATAAAGACTGTTTGAGGATTCTTAGTGTGAAGCAAGTGGATTTACCACCACACACAGAAAATCGCGGAAGAGCATTCAGAACAAAACCGAAAACACCTCCTTAGAAAAAGAAGATGTATAGTTACTTAAAGCTAATTCAAGAGCAAAACCCACTCAGGCTTACACAGTCACTGCAGTCTGCATGTCTTTCCAGGGTCTGGACAGGACACTGTGCTGTCCCAAGCTTATCACTGTCTGTGGTCGCCCCTCATCAAACACAGGTTCCTAGAGCCATGTGTGCTGCTCAGGCACACACCATCCATGCCGTGAACCTCTTGAAACGCCGAGAGAGGTGGCGGCCACAGGCACAGCCACATCAGAAGTCCTGGGCTGCAGCCAGGCTGACCTGGGTTAACAGCCTGGCCCTACAGGCTGCTGAGTGACCAGCACTGCCCTGAGCCACCCGTCATTATCAGTCACAGGGGATGACGCCACCTACCTCCTGGGGCTGTTGTGAGAATTAAGAAATGCTAAGTAAAGAAAGCACACTTTTTAGTATGCAGCAGGTGCTAAATAAAGGTAGCTGCTCTTCATTGATCTTTCTATTCACAGCACCTATGCCCACTGAATGCCCTTGCATTTATCTGTGGTATCTATGCCATTGTAGAAAGTTTCAATAAAATAATGATAAAGTACAATTTTTAAAAATCATAAATAAGAGAAACAAAAAAAATAGAAACTTGAAAAGTTCAAAAAGAAACCAAACATGCATCTCGTCAAAGAGGCCCAAAGTTCTATAAGTTGAGCTTCAAATCAGACTTAAAACTTTCCAGCACCAAACAGAATGTGAAAAGCAAAACCAAATGCTCCACTCTCAGGTCAACAAGATGAAAAACCGAAACAGGGCTCGGGAGAAACGCAGGCTCTGATACTACCAACTGGGGGGGTTCCCAGACACCGTCACAGACACTGGACAACGTGGTGAGTATCTGTGGGCAGGAGGTGCCGTGGCGCTCACAGCACAAAGACCCTCCGTGTAAGGTGGGTAGGAACTGTGGCAAGCGCTGACATTTACTGTCATGTAATGTGCAAGCACATTCGTAAGCACTTTGGACACGTTTGCGGTACACTATGAACCAGCTCCTAATTTTAGTCCCATCCTGAGGAAATGGCAGAGCAGGGCCCCCAGGCAGAGCAGTCAGCCCTCAGCGCCCACTCTGACATCACACAAACGCATGATGGCAGGAAAGCCCATTTTCTTAAAGGGCTCATGTGCTGTGGTCCAGGTGGTCCCTTCTAAACGGGGGAACTGGGCAGCCCTCAGGAACCCTCTGGTAATGCATTTTCTTCCCACGAGTTTTGTTAGTTTGGGGTTTTTTTTTGTTTTTTGGTTTTGTTTTGAGGCAGGGTCTTGCCCTGTCACCCAGGGTGAAGTACAATGGTGCAATCATGGCTCACTGCAGCCTCAACCTCCCAGGCTCAAGTGATCCTCCTGCCTCAGCCTCCCAAGAAGCTTGGACAACAGGTGCAGTCACCATGCCTGGAAAATTTTGGTATTTTTTGTAGAGATGAGCTCTTGCTATGTTGCCCAGGCTGGTCTCGAACTCACGGGCTCAAGCAATCCACCAGCCTTGGTCTCCCAAGGTGCTGGGATTACAGGAATGAGCTACTGTGGCCAGCCTCTTCCTGCTGGTTTTGATGGCTACTGAGCGGCAGAGAGTTTGGTCACGCTGCCTGACCACAGCCTGCACACAGCGGTCGAGCTGGACTGGCACCTCTGCTGATGACACACACAGAGACAGAAACAGCCTTCCCAGGCTCCTGGGAGTCCGTGGAGATCACCCGACATTTCTACCGATCAGAGTAAAAGGCTACTGGAAATACTTCTGTTAAGTTCGTGAGGGCAGGAAGATGACTCACCTGCCCTGTGTAAAGACCATTTGTTTTACTGGCTGGGAATAAAAACATGTTAATAAATTCAATCAGTATGCTGGGAGCAACTCTGGAGGTTTCTGCTGAAAAAACCAGCCACTTGTAGAAAATCATAAATATAAGGTATCCAAAGATACAGAGCATAAAGAGAAGTTCTGGGATGGAAACCAGGTAAATGTTGAACTTCTTCTTGAAGTGCCTAGAAAAGAAAAGGAATCAATCAGCCCATGAACAAGATCAGCCCACATTAAAATGAGTAAATTAAACTCTTTGCAACTAAACTATTAAGCTTATTAACATCATTTCTCATAAGATGACTCATACGTGAGTGTTCCAGATACATCCACGAGGAAAAGGGATGTGAGGTTGGCCAAAACTACTACAGTTTTTGGGATCAAATCTCACTCTAACTTTCTTCCTTGGTTCCCTTATTTGGAAACATTTCCTTCCCTTCCTTAAAGTAAGGCTACATAATATTAGTGAATCTGGCTCCAAAATGCTGTCTCTTAGATTGTTTAAAGGGTTTTCAAGACTCCAGCTATACTGACTTAAAGCTACAACATCAAATTATACAAATTATGTTTACAGATGAGAATGAACAGGTCTAATCAAAGAAAAATGACACCACCTCTTACTCTTCATATACTAGCTCTAATAAAGTAAAAACAAAAAGGTTTTTTATTTGTAAAATAAAGAATGACGAGCACCCCTTCTGGAAATCAACATGAACGTGCATGTCGCACGCCTGGCCTACTTGAATGTAAGCGCCATTGGGGCAATAACTTTTTCCTGCCCTCCTCACTGCTGAACCCCTAGTGCCTCAAACAGCAACTGGCACTACTCTGCCATCAATAAATATATATTTGCTGAATGAATGAATTGCTGACACTGCAGAAAATCTAAACCGCAACAGAATCATGTAAATACAACATCGTATTGGCTGTCCTTTACCCAATAAATACAGTCCCCAACAAGAAGCAAAACTGAAGAAATGCCAAGTTTGCTTTATAAATACTACTTTTAAAAAATCTGTACTTACAAGTGGTTAAATATTCCCAGAATAACTCCAAAAGTCATGTGAATGATTCCTAAAATCACAGACATTTTCATTTTGAAAGAGTTTAGAAAAGTGAGGCGATTTGTGGCCAAGTTCCAAATCTAAAATCAAACCAAATGAAACAAAAAAAAATCTTTAACTTCCTTGAAGAGGTGACACTCAAGAAAGTTCCTGTCTTAACTAGAAAGGCAGCTCTAAATTTAAGAAGCAAACAATATTCAGCCTTTTCTTTTGATGCTTTCAATCTGAGAGCCACTGATTTCCTTAACCCAGGGCCACAGACAGTTACAATTTTATCAGTGCAAAGTTCAAAGAATGCCCGATGGAACCACATAGCGTTTAGGGATACGTGCCTAGGAATTCTTAACAAAAGGAAAAGCCAGGGAGAGTCACACACAGCCCAGAGAGTGAAAGGGCCAGGATGCTCTCAAGGTCCTGGGTTATGTCCCCTCTACCTGGGCAGGAGACATACATGTGTTATCACATGTTTACATATATGTGCCATACCTGCTCCTGTATGTGTATTTTGTCATAAAGTTTAGCTGTGAATACAATGAAAGCAGAAATCCTGCAAGTGGCCAAGCCAAGATGTGCCGAGAGGGACCCCAGGCCATGGCTGATGTCCACTCGGTGGCCCCCCGCTGCTGGTCTGAGTCCCCACAACATCCTCACTCGCTGACTGCTTCTCTTACTGTCTGAAAATTAATTCCTACAGCCTGCCCTTCAGGTGGGTAAGGAAAAGGGAAACAGAACCTATTAAGATTTTTTTTTTTTTTTTTTTTGAGAAAGAGTCTCACTCCATCACCCAGGCTGGAGTGCAGTGGTGCTCAACTGCAACCTCCACCTCCACCTCCCGGGTTCAAGCGATTTTCCTGCCTCAGCCTCCCGAGTAGCTGGTACTACAGATATGCACCAGCACGCCCGGCTAATTTTTGTATTTTTGTAGAGACAGGGTTTCGCCATGTTGGCCAGGCTGGTCTCAAACTCCTGACCTCAGTGATCCACCCACCTCGGTCTCCCAACGTATTGGGATTACAGGCGTGAGCCACCCCAGCCAATCCCTTTTTTTTTTTTTTTTTTTTTTTTTTTTTAAGATAAGGGGTCTCGCTGTAGCACAGTGGAGCGATCACAGCTCATGGCAGCCTTGACCTCCTGGGCTCAGGCAATCCTCCTACCTCAGCCTTCCAAGAAGCTGGGACCATGGGCGCACACCACCACTCCCTGCTAATTTTTAAATTTTTAGCCTCCCAGTTCCTAGCCCTGAATACCTTATTTTGCCCTTGCAAAAATGAGGTATTTTAAATTTTAGAATGAGGTATTCAGGGCTGAGGACTGGAAGGCAAGTCAACTTCGCTGATATATTTATATATACTTTTATGTCTTATTTTAAAGGTATGTATATTTATAATGTACATACATTGGTTTACTTTTGAATCAAATGTTTGTAATGCCTAGTTTAAAATTCAATTAAAACAAAAAGAAGACAAAGCCATATCCCATTTCCCCCAACATCTCCCAAAAAACACTCACTCAAACTTTTTTCCTTGGTTTCCTTATTCAGAAACATCTCTTTCCTTAACACAAAGCTACAAGTTATTACTGAATTTGGCTCCAAAATGCTGTATCTTAAAGAAATTGTTGTAGATGTGTTTCTAAGTTTCCAGTTACATTAAGACTTAACACTACAACATGAAATTATACCGATCATGATTAGAGATGAGAATAAACAGAACACACTAAGAGATACTGCCTCCTTGGAGTGCCCCGGTTAAGGAATGCTAGACTTTTTTTGCTCAGTTTAATGACCGTACACAATTACATTCACAAACCAATTTGAGTCATTCTTTTGATTCCCCAGAAAGACACTTGACAGCCCAGGAAAGCCCCACCCAGCCCTGTGGTCCAGTGCTTCAGCCAGGCCTGCTGAGGCCTCGAGAGGGTAGGGGTCCTGGCACCTTGGGGCCACTTCTCCATTTTCTCTACTAACACTTTACCCATTCCAAACAACTACCCCAGTAAGCACTGCAATAACCTTTTGCTTCCTTTCAGCGCTAACATGCCATACCATTTCTTTCTAGATTGAGGATTTTTAAAAGTTCACATATACAAGGAAGAAAGGTAGGAAATGGCACACATTTCGGGGCTATTGAAGTGCCATTTTTCACCAGAAGAAAACAGGTCAGGACACATGACAGAACGCAGTCCCAGCTCTCTGAGGACTTCCTCTGACCTCACCTTCCCAAAAGGAGGGCTCCCCAGCTCCTGGCTTCCCCTCCCCATCCCTGGGACTGGGATGCCCAGGGGGGCTAATGAGCCCCTCCCCTAGAGAACCTTGTGGTGCCCAAAGCTAGTTGGCACCATAGAGCACCCAGAGATGACGACAAGGCGTGGCGCACTCACAGGATCAATGCCAAGGGGATAAGGGCCTCGGAACACTCCAGGAATGCTTGGGTCCAGCTGCAAAACCCTGTTGTGCCTGACGACACTGTCGCTGTAACAAAAAGCAGAGTGAGGAGGAGGAGGCTGACTGTGGGAGGAGGAAGGTCTAGGAAACACACTTCCCACCCAGAGCATCGCCAGCGCCAGCTAAGGGGCACTTACTTCCAAAGCACCATCTTCTTATGCTCTGTGGGGGTGTGGCTGGAGCTGTACATGGCAGACACGTTCCACCTGGAGCCGAACAGGTTGACTGACTTTGAAAAGCAGTCATTGTAGATGAGGCCGGTGTACACCGAGAACAGCCCCATCAGCAAGAGGATATACCGGCCATTAAAAAACATCCTCATGATCTGTGAAGGGCAAGAGCGGGGGTCAGAACACGGTTACTGGAGGGTGTCCATGTGGCAGCAGCCAGTGTGGGCACACCCCTCACCACTCCTCCCAGGGCTTCCTGGAAAACAGCCTGACCTGCAGACATCACTGTCAGCCGCAGGTGACAAGCCACATACCTGCCCAGCACAGCCAAAGCCCACAGCGAACATCTAAGAGGTGTCTTTCTTTCGGTCACCACTAATGCCACCCAAACAGATACATGTGCTGGAGTGTTTAGATTTTTACCTCCTGTGACTGATTTAGTCTGGGATGATTTTCATTTAACACCAACAAGAGGGCAAATAAAAACATCACGAAGCCATGTCCAAAGTCTCCAAACATCACAGCAAATAAAAACGGGAAGGTGATGATGGTAAAGAGAGCTGCAGAAAAAAAAGAAAGGGAGAGAGATTTCTGGTTTACAGCAAATACAGAAAATCTGAGTTCATTCAAACACAATGATATATAATAATTAGATACTGACTTTCTCCAGAATTCCCAAGATAGGATTGTGTGGTTACATTTAAAACCTTTTACTTTTAAATAAGATAGCAAAAAAGGAATGGTCAGCATCTTTTTCCAAACATCTATTTTATTCTTAGAGCAAGAATGCAGCAATGCCATAGGAAAAACGGGTATTTACAAATCCGACTTCCAACCTGGATTGACTTCTCTGTAGCTTCCAACTCCGTAAGCATCCACAATGTTCTGAAATCCCTCGGTGAATTTGTTGGTGCGGATCCGCGTCGGGGGTGTTTCTTTTGTGGGGATTATGTTCATGAATGAGGGGATTGTAGCACCGCTCTCTCTCTTCCACATAAACAAGGAAACACAAAGAAATTACTATCCATATTCACCAAATCTCGGTTATTGCTTTGGCAAGGCTGTGTGTGTGGCTTTGGTGCAGGACCAATCTCCACTCAACAGGGTCAAGGGCAGCCAGAGGGGCTAAAGGAAAAGTCCGTCTGTGAGGAAGCCGGGAGCTTGGCGGGGGCGGCACTTGGGGGCTGTGGTCTCCAAGAAGGAAGGGCGAGAGCAGGACTGAGTGGGCCAGAAGTGAATGGGGCTGGGAACACGGGGCACATGGGTACGGGCAGGCTGAGAGTCACTGACAGAAAACTGACACTGAATACTTTATCTCTGAAAAATGGTGAAGAAAGAGGAAGTTTGAGACAACTGTAATATACTTCATACAAAAATGAGAAAGGCAAGAATAAACCAAAATCACAACATGAATTGTATTATGGCAAAATCAAAAATAGAACTTTTTCCATGAGTGTTTACCATTCTGAAATGCATCATATTGATTTATAATGAACACACTTTTAAAATAAAGTAAAACAGGTTATTGCCAGAATAGTAGATTTTTCCGGTCTAAATACGTCTTTTTTTTTTTTTCTTTGAGACAGAGTTTCACGCTTGTTGCCCAGGCTGGAGTGCAATGGCACGATCTCAGCTCACTGCAACCTCTGTCTCCCAGGTTCAAGTGATTCTCCTGCCTCAGCCTCCCAAGTAGCTGGGATTATATGTGTGCACCACCATGCCTGGCTAATTATCGTATTTTTAGTAGAGATGGGGTTTCACCATGTCAGCCAGGCTGATCTCCAACTGCTGACCTCAAGTGGTCCACCTACCTCGGTCTCCCAAAGTGCTGGGATTACAGGCACGAGCCACTGCACCCGGCCAAAATGTATCCCTTAAAACGCACGCATGTAAGGGGGTTCTGGGGAAATTCTCAGGGGTGCACAGCTTTGAACGTCCCCGAGTCCCCTTCAGAGCAGAAAGTGCAACCGCTAACAAGACCTAAAGCCCACGGATGGTACTGACATCCAAACCACGTCCCCATTTGTATTTTGGGGAAAACAAAATGGATGAGGAAACCACCAATAGCTACAAGACCTACCCAGCAGCCTCCAGACCAGAGGATGCAGGTAAGGAACGTGGCCTCCAAGGGACCTGGGCAAAAAACACCCAAAATGGCCAAAACGATCCTCCCTGGAAAGCAGAGGAAGCCAACCCGCAAAAAGCAGCTGGAACTGGGAAGCGTTCTGTCCAGTCCAAGAGTAGGTGACACTGAGTACTTTGGGGTGATGGGCAGTAAAGTCTGCAGGACGGAGCAGCCCAGTCCCTAAACTCACGGCACTGACCTGCCAGGGCCTCCCCTGCCGAGGGACCACATGCTGAGGAGAGACCACTGGAGTGTGTTCAAAACTGAGCAGGACAGGAACAAAAGAGAAAAGACAGAGAAGTCCACAAGAGAGACACAAGCCGGGCGCGGTGGCTCAAGCCTGTAATCCCAGCACTGTGGGAGGCCGAGGCGGGTGGATCACGAGGTCAAGAGATCGAGACCATCCTGGTCAACATGGTGAAACCCCGTCTCTACTAAAAAAATACAAAAAATTAGCTGGGCATGGTGGTGCGTGCCTGTAATCCCAGTGACTCAGGAGGCTGGGGCAGGAGAATTGCCTGAACCCGGGAGGCGGAGGTTGCGGTGAGCTGAGATGGCGCCATTGCACTCCAGCCTGGGTAACAAGAGCGAAACTCCGTCTCAAAAAAAAAAAAAAAAGAGAGAGAGAGACACAAAGGACATCTCAGATCCAGGACCTCATGTGTTTTCATTCAGTACACAAAAATATAAAAAGAAAAAACTGTCAGTGAAGTTAGGAAAGCTATCCTGAAACTGCCTCCTTCTAAAAGTTCCTTGAGTACCATAAACATGTGCCAGAAAACTAATTTCACGTAAATAAACATTTATATTGCTTGTGTAGTAATACAGAATTTCGGCCAGGCATGGTGGCTCACACCTGTAATCCCAGCACTTTGGGAGGCCAAGGCAGGTGAATCGCCTGAGGTCAGGAGTTCGAGACCAACCTGGCCAACATGGTGAAACCCTGTCTCTACTAAAAATACAAAAATTAGCTGGGCGTGGTGGTGCCAGCCTGTAATCCGAGCTACTAGGGGGGCTGAAGCAGGAGGATCACTTGAACCTGGGAGGCAGAGGTAACAGTGAGCCGAGATCAGGCCATTGCACTCCAGCCTGGGCAACAGAGCGAGACTCTGTCTCAAAAAAAAAAAAAAAAAATACAGAATTTCCTTGAGCAGGCCAAGCACAGTGGCTCATGCCTGTCATCCTAGCATTTTGGGAGGCTGAGACAGGAGGGTCACTTAAGTTCAGGAGTTCAAGACCAGACTATCTTTTGTACAGATGCCATCTCTACAAAAAATTGGCTGCACACTCCAGGAAAAAAAGTAGCAAAGCATAGTGGTGTATGCCAGTCGTCCCAGCTACTTAGGAAGCTGAGACGAGACGGGTGGATTGCTTGGGCCCAGGAGGTTGAGACTGCAGTGAGCCATAGCCGCACCACTGTTCTCCAGCCTGGGTGACAGAGTGAGACCTTGTCTAAAAAAAAGAATTTTCAGGCCGGACGTGGTGGCTCACACCTGTAATGCCAGCACTTTGGGAGGCCAAGGCTGGTAGATCACGAGGTCAGGAGTTCGAGACCAGCCTGGCCAACATGGAGAAACCCCGTCTCTACTAAAAATACAAAAATTAGCAGGGCATGGTGGCATATGCCTGTAATCCCAGCTACCTAGGAGCTGAGGCAGGAGAGTTGCTGGAACCCAGGAGGCAGAGGCTGCAGTGGGCCGAGACTGTACCACTGCACTCCAGGCCGGCATACAAAAAAAGACTCAGCCTCAAAAAAAAAAAAAAAAAAAAAAAAGAATTTCCAGGCCGGTGCAGTGGCACAGGCCTGTAATCCCCGCGCTTTGGGAGGCCGAAGTGGGTGGATCACAAGGTCAAGAGATCAAGACCATCCTAGCCAACATGATGAAATCTGGTCTCTACTAAAAATAGAGAAATTACCTGGGCATGGTGGCGCACACCTGTAGTCCCAGCTACTCAGGAAGCTAAGGCAGGAGAATCACCTGAACCCAGGAGGCAGAGGTCGCAATGAGCTGAGATCACGAGATTGTGCCACTGCACTCCAGCCTGGTGACAGAGTGAGACTCCGTCTCAAAATAAAAAAAATAAAGAAAATTTCCTCGAGCAGCTGAGCATCTTTACCATGTTCCATAAATCTTTTTTTTTCTTTTTTTAACCTCCACCTCCAGGGTTCAAGATATTCCCATGCCTCAGCCTTCCAAGTAGCTGGGATTACAGGCACGCACCACCACACCTGGCTAATTTTTTTTGTATTTTGTATTTTTCGTATTTTTAGTAGAGACAAGGTCTCACCACGCTGGCCAGGCTGCTCTCTAACTTGTGGACTCAAGTGATCTGCCTGCCTGAGCCTCCAGAGTGCTGGGATACTGGCATGAGCCGCCGCATCCAGCCTCAAAAGTCTAATTTCATTTAAAAGTGAGAAGAGGAGGGAGGAGGCCAATCTTATACAAGGTCATAAGAAGAAAAAAGCCAAGGAGCAGTTAAGAAGATGCCAGAAAGAATGTCCACAAAACAGATAAAACCAGTCACTTACTGTTTCAAAAGGAGTTAAAAGAATTAAGAAAATAATAGAAGACAGAAAAAAGCACCAGGAATCAGAATTAGAAGGACTCAGAAATGAGGTAACAGAACTAAAGAAAGAAATTAGGAAAAAAAAGAAAAATTTTGTTTCAGAAATAAGACAAAACTAGAAGGAACA
Source organism: Sapajus apella (assembly GCF_009761245.1). Classification (NCBI taxonomy): domain Eukaryota; kingdom Metazoa; phylum Chordata; class Mammalia; order Primates; family Cebidae; genus Sapajus; species Sapajus apella. The sequence goes on along the minus strand of NW_022436942.1, from coordinate 82,009,672 downwards.
CGAAGGTGAAGAACGCTTCTTCATAATGCTGTAAGAGAAACACTTCAACCTGAGGAAGCTGAAAAAGAAAATTTAAAAATAAAAAAAAAGAGAAACAGAAGGTGCGAAGAGGAGAAATTTTACAAATCAAAAAGACGTGAAGAAAGACAAAAAGGATTCAAGGGAAAGTGACAGATACTGAAGGTAAGCAAAGAAGGGTCCACTGAAAGATGGCGGGAGGTCCTAAAAGAAGAAAACCAAAGCAAGACAGTAAAGTAAATACTGAAAACTGTAATTCAGAAGAATGTTTATGAAATTAACAAAACCACCACCAAAGACTGTATCTTGGAAGAACACAGAGAAAGGCCACATTAAGAGACACATCTGGGCCAGGAGCAATGGCTCACGCCTATAATCCCAGCATTTTGGGAGGCCAACATGGATGGATCACTTGAGGTCAGGAGTTTGAGACCAGCCTGGCCAACGTGATGAAACCCCATCTCTACTAAAAATACAAAAATTTGGCAGGCATGGTGGTGCACACCTCTAGACCCTAGTCACAGCTATTTGGTAGACTAAGGCATGAGAATCACTTGAACTTGGGAGACAAAGGTTACAGTAAGCCAATATCACACCACTGTACTCCAGCCTGGGCAAAAGAGCCAGACTCTGTCTCAAAAAAAAAAAAAAGAGACACATTCTGTTAAATCATTGGGGTTTTTCGTTTTATTTTGTTTTTTTTTTCTTTTTGAGGCAAGGTCTGGCTCTGTCGCTCAGGCAACGCAGCCTCAACCTCCCAGGCTCGGGCGATCCCCCCACCCCAGCCTCCAGAGTAGGTGGGATTACAGGTGCATCACTAGCTAATTTTTTAGTTTTTTGTAGAGGTGGGGTTTAACCACGTTGCCCAGGATGAAAATCACTGCTCTTTAAAGAAAAAGAAAAGATCTTTCTTTTTCTAGACAAGATTAAAAAAAAAAAACAGCTAAACTGAAAAAGCACATGAATTACAAGGAAAAGAAAATCAGATTAAAATCAGGCTTTTTGTCAGGAGCCTGGTGCCAGAACAAAATGGAGGAACAGGTGTAAGATAGTCAAGGGGGAAAAAATGAGCCCTGAATTTTATTTCCAGAAAAACTAACTCCCAGTTATAAAAGGCAGCAGACAGACAGACACTGTGATCAATGTGAGAATTCAGGGAATATGATTCTTCCAAGTTTCCCGAGGCATCTCTAGGGAACAAGCTTCTGGTAGCCAAGTGACTAGAGAGACGTAAACCCAAGAACTGGGATCAGTAGGCCGGAAGCTCAGACTCCCCGCTTCCACCTGCACAGCCTGTTAGGAGTTCTGCATGTGAGACCCCTGTGTGCCTCATCAAATTCAATCTTGGTGACAGAAGAAAAGGCATCCTCTAGACACGAGCTGACTACCAAGGCAACTGTGAAGGGCCAGATCATGAGGTGTGGGGAAGCAGGTGATGAGCTGGCCTTCATCAACACTGGAGAATGTTTCAGTCACCTGCTTCTATCTTCGAAAGCCAGCTCGTTTTCAAGAAAACTAAAAATGCATGGAGAAAAATAACACAGGACAGGAGAGATGAGGAAAGGGAAGAGGCCAGGACTATGGGCAATAAGAGGTGGGCTGAGAGCTCAGTACCCCTTGACAGGGAAAACCAAGAGTCAGAGCTGATATCGCCTCGATAAATAAGAATCACCTGTGTTTATCTCTCAACTAGGTGGCTCATACTCTAAATAACAAAATACGATTTATGTGTTGCTGTCTTTCTGACTACTGGGTATTTCATGTTTATGCCATAATGGACATTATATTTTACATTTGTACCATCACAGAATTATGTAATGAGACAAGGTTACATAACCAAAAAAACTCATGAAAAACGTGTTCCCTTAACTGTCACTTGAAATATGTAAACCTGTTCTTTCCATGACGAAAGCCTGAGTTTAGCATAGAAGAAAAACCTCACAGGAACGTGGGAGGGTTACTCTATAACCTCAAAGCGGGAAAAGCCCGTGACTCAAAATCCAGAAGGTGTAAGAGCAAAGATGAGTAAGTTCAACTATATTTAACAAAAAACTTCTGTGTAGCCAAAACAAATAATTAGAAATATCCTAAGTCAAAAGATAAGGGACAAACTGGGGAAAATATTCTTGCTGGTGTCACAGACCAGGAGCCAAGAGAAATTGGTAAGGGAAAAGCCAACATACAATGGAAGATGACTGCAGAATATGAAGAGACAGTTCACAAAAGAGGAAATTCAAAAGGCTCTTAAAAAAAGGTATTCCCCTTCACTCATAATGAGAGAAATACCACAGCTGACAACATCTATCAAAATCAGTCCAGCAATTCCACTTCTGGGAATTTACCTACAAATAGATTTGTACGGCCAGGCACGGTGGCTCACTCCTGTAATCCCAGCACTTTGGGAGGCCAAGACGGGCAAATCACGAGGTCAGGAGTTTAAGACCAGCCTGACCAATATGGTGAAACCCCGTCTCTACTAAAAATACAAAAAATTAGCCGGGCATGGTGGCACGCGCCTATAGTCCCAGCTACTCAGGAGGCTGAGGCAAAAGAATTGCTTGAATCGGGAGGCAGATGTTGCAGTAAGCCGAGGTCACACCACCGCACTCCAGGCTGGGTGACAGAGCGAGATTTCTTGTCAAAAAAAAAAAAAAAAAAAAAGATTTGTACATTATAGTACTATTTGTAAAAGTGAAAACTGCCTAAATGATCAGAGAACTGGTTAAATAAGTCATAGTATGCACACAGCAGAATATAAAATAGTTACAAGAGAGTTTTATTTAGTGAAAAGAATGTATAAATACATTTCTTCCCTTTTGAGAAGAAAAAGAAAAATATTATCTATTCCTATCTGCTTATCTATGGTTAAGAAACTCAAAGAAATAACAGCACTGGGTAACGGTTATCTCCGAGTGGAGAAAGTGGACAAGTGAGGCTGTGGGGTGGGTGGAATCCGCTGCACTATGTCTTTCATACTCTTATTTCTCTTCACTTTTAAACCATGTGAATGAATGTATTACTCAAAAGAGCAATTTAAAAATGCATGTACACACACACAGCTTTTTTTTTTTTTTTTTTTTTTTTTTGAGACGGAGTTTTGCTCTTGTTACCCAGGCTGGAGTGCAATGGCACGATCTCGGCTCACCGCAACCTCCGCCTCCTGGGTTCAGGCAATTCTCCTGCCTCAGCCTCCTGAGTTGCTGGGATTACAGGCACACGCCACCATGTCCAGCTAATTTTTTGTATTTTTAGTAGAGACGGGGTTTCACCATGTTGACCAGGATGGCCTCGATCTCTTGACCTCGTGATCTACCCGCCTCGGCCTCCCACAGTGCTGGGATTACAGGCTTGAGCCACCGCGCCCGGCCACACACACAGCTTTAAATAACCAGCTCACCATAATATCAGTTAAAATACAGAGCCAAGGCTGGGCACAGTGGCTCACACCTGTAATCCCAGCACTTTGGGAGGCTGAGGCAGGAGGATCGCTTGGGACCAGGAGTTTGAGACAAGCCTGGGCAACACAGCAAAACCTCATCTCTATTTTAATTTTTTTAATTAATATTTTAAAAAACCAAAAGAAGAGTCAATACAGTGCATTCTCATTACTCTATGAAATTCTCACTTCCTTTATTTCTCTGAACGTATCAGTTCCATTAGTTTCTCTTCTGTTCCTGGCAGAGGAGAGGAAGGTGGCCTTACCGAGCCCTCCTCCAGCGCCCGGCGCAGGTCCTGCAGATCGGCCTCGGGACACCAGACCTCGGCAATGAGGCACTTGTTGGTCACATCGAAGCTGCACATGTTCAGCATGTGGTAGATGGCCTTCATTTTCTTCACCTGGATCACACGGCTGTAGACAGACTCGGCTGCTTTACATAGTACTTGCCTCAAATAGTCCTCAGTTTTGTGCAGCACCTGGGGACGAACAACAGGGGCTTTCAGCGGAGTGGGCATGTTTTAGTTTTTGTCCACCTGGCACCCAACTTCCTTTAGAAGACTTTCTCCCCACTGATGGAGGATCATTCCAGGCACCTGTCTCTCCCGGTGGCTGATAAGGGAGCCATTCCTTCTTTCCTCTCCCCGCCTCTAGTACCACTCAGAGGTGGGCAGAAAAAAATCTAAGCTCAGTCAATCATATACCCTCTTTTGGGAGGTTGCCTCTGGAGAACATGACCTCAGGGGCACAGGAAATGGTGACACATCATCATCACTGCAGCAGTGTGACGGCCTACCAGGGTCCAGCAAGCTCCCTGGGTTCCTAATCACGCCCAAGCTTGGCCTCGCCCCTATCAACCCTGTGATTCACCAACGAACGCCCATCCCAATCCTGCCAGAGATCCTCTCTCGCTTAAGTGAGCCAGAAGGATGCTTCTTGCCAACGAGAACCCTCACTGTCATCAGAAGAAAAATGAATTTAAATCCTTTAGGTAAAATAATGCCAACCATGTTAACTGGGGCTGGCTTGTCTCTTGTGATCAGGAATTATAATCCAGGCTGAGTGTGGTGGCTCACACCTGTAATCCCTGCGCTTTGGGAGGCTGGGGTGGGAGAATCATTGGAGGTCAGGAATTTGAGACCAGCCTAGGCAACAAGGCGAAACTCTGTCTCTACTAAAAATACAAAAATTAGCCAGGCGTGGTGTTGCATGCCTGTAATCCTGGCTTCTTGGGAGGCTAAAGCAGGAAAATCGCTTGAACCCAGAAGGCAGAGGTTGCAGTGAGCCAAGATTACGCCACTGCACTCCAGCCTGGGCAACAGAGCGAGATCCTGTCTCAAAAAAAAAAAAAAAAATTACCATCTAACATATCAAAGGTGACCACAAAATCTTTTTTTAAAGCCCCATCATTATTACTCATGTTCCTAACAGGCTGCTAAAATAAAATTTCTATGGGGAGGAGGAGCAACATTCCAATCTCACTAGAACATCTGGATTTGTCTACAACCAATATTATCTGTTTTAAAAAGGAGAGAAAGTAGATATGTAAACATTTGGCAGCCCCCAGATTAGGAGGCACCCGCTTCGGGCTCACTCACAGTGTAGAGATCTTGAATGCGTGTGTTCAGCCCCTCCTGGATCTCCCTCCGCTCCTCGGCTGTGTTTGGATAGGGGTACACGTGGCAGTGGTAGCTGGAAGACAGAGTTGAACATGCTCTCACATCTGTCAGCGCTAGAACTAAACACATTCACCTCCCCTGCACATCTCCCAACAAAACGGAATGAAAGCAGCTGCCTGGGAGAGACGGGTGCAGACGCAGGCATCCGCCCTTGGTCAGGCCGTGCATACAGATGCTCAGCAAGCACCTGCTGAGTGAAACAAATCCAGCTAACTCCCTCTTGGATCCAAATTCCACTCCTGCCTTCAATGATTCCCGGCAGTTCATTCCCAATTCCAACTTCCTAAAATTCAACAATATCCTTGGGCTGGGAATCACCGAACAGACATAAACACAAACACAAAGACACACACAGACACAAACAGACAGACACACACACACACACACACACACACATACACACACACACACACACACACACACACACACGGAAACGAAAGAAGAAAAGGGGTCTGGCTTCCTAGCAGTTGCCTTTGACAGGGTCCACAGTCTCCCTGAGCCGGTGTTTTCTCCAGGGCCACTCAGTGCCCAGACCTCAAGGGGGAATACTGAGCTTTGTCCCCCAAACCGCAGGCATTCCTGGACCACCTTCATATGTTAACACCATACCTTGATTTTTCTTTAAGTTCTGCCTTTGAAAAACTAAACACCTACTCTAGCCTTATCTTAAGCAACAATATCTGTGAAATCGTGTGTTTGCTGAGCTGGGTATAGTTTTCAAATCTATAGTAAAACAAATACCTGTCTATTAAAATAAAAGCTTTATGTGGGTAACACCTGAAATTACTTTCTATTCCACCAATTGAGAACCAAATTCTGGTAAAAAGAAAACACCCAAATCCCACCCCTACCCTGCAAGAATCAAGGCAAGCTGAGTTCTCCACTGGTGTAAGAAAGCAAAGGGCTGTTCTTTTGAGTTTTCCGACTTGATCTGGCTTTTGCTTATGTTCCCATTTGCTGACAGGAGTAAGTCACAGATGACTGTTGTACCACTACTCAAAATTACCGATGGCTTATGCCAAACTTACATCTTTCACCCGATCACCTCATTTAGTCCTAAAAGGCCTATAAGGCACTCTCCCCTTTTATAGATGAAGAAACTGAGGCTTGGCCACTTGTCCAAGTGAGTCCAGTGAGACAGTGGCACAGGGAGGCTCTGCATCCAGACAGGCCACCAAACACCCCCCCTCACCACACACCACAGCCCTGCCCCAGGGCAACCAGGACAGAAGAGGTGCCACGTACTCAGTGATGACAGATAAGCCCAACGGGTAGCTCAAAGCAACAGGAAGTCACAACATATGAAAACTTCATTCCTTTTTCAACCAATCTGAAGCCTTGATCCCCCACGGAAAAAAGTCAAATCTAGGAATATTATTAAAACGGTCTCTACTTTTAAATAATTTTAAGTAATGCACTGACAAGAGAGTTGACAAATTAAATGTTTAAGAACTCAGCAGTGCAGCAAACAAATTATATAACAAAAACTAGCAGCCACCCTGTTCCTGACTCCAGAGGGATACTGAAGGAGAACCAGAGGTGACTGAATATAAAGACATAAATGAAATGTTTCTTTTTCTTACCAATCACATATCTTCTTAACCTTGTGGCCAATCTGCTCTCCCCAAAAGGATATTAAAAAGACATACCATTTTATGACTTCCCCCTACAAAGAATGAATAAGGGTAAGTGTTACTTCTGCATATACAACTTCTAGAACTTTGGCAGCTCAAACACTGTCAAAGCATTCATTCATTCATTCACCCAATACAGTCAGTCCTCCTTATTTGAGGAGTCTGTAACTATAAACGTACCTACTTGCTGTAACAGCCCCAAATCAATCCACAGAGCACTTTCAGTCATGTGCAGAGCAGCCAAAAATTTTAGGCACCTGACACCCACATTCCCAGGTAAAGTCCAACAAGGTGACACCCTGCCTTCCCATCTCCTCTGTCAGACTATCGAGTGTCCTGTTTGTTGTCATGTTTTTCACACTTCGGTACTTTTTCTGGTGATTTCACGATACAAAACAGCCCCCAAGGATTGTGCTGAGGTGCAGTCTGGTGTCCTGAGCACAAGACAGCTGTGATGTGCCTGGCGGAGACACAGCGTGTGTTAGGGATGCTTCGTTCAGGCTCGAGTCACAGAGCTGCTGGCTGGGAGCTTAATGTGAATACTCAACTCCTGCGTTTCTCCTAGGAGCAGTGGCTCCATAGTTGACGATTTAGAGAGCTCAGTGACTTTATGAACATAATTACTGTAAATAATGAAGAATCACCTGTATTTACAAATACCCAACAAAACAGAATTCTATAAAACCTGAATAGGTTTTTAGCCTATTTGCCAGGCACTATTATAGATGCCAGGGATACAGCAGTGAGGAAAACAGACAAAAACCCCTGACCTGGGAGGAGAAGGGAACTTAAACTTATATTTAACTTGACAGCAAAAGAAACAAAGAAAGTAGGCCAAGTAGAGATAAGTGCTATAAAGAGCATATGCAGGATGAGGAGACGGGAGAGAAGGCAGGCTTGGGCACTGTGATCCCACATAGGACGGGCAAGGAAGGCCTCCCCGAGAAGGTGGCATTTAAGCATAAAGACATGCAGGTAAGCTTCAAGTCAGGGTAAACAGAAAAAAAAAAACATGCAGGAGTGAGGACACCAGCCGCGTAGATGCTGGGAGAAGAGACTTCCAGGCAGAGGAGAAACACACAGAGAAGCATGATCAGGAGACTCAAGGAGGCCAGCACTGCCGGGGAGGGATGTGGTAACATGGCGCAGAGGTGTGACGAGGGCCACGGGCCCACTGCGCACCTCCGAGGGGTTTTGGTGAGGAAAACAGGAGGCCCCTGGAGGGTCCTGAGTAGAGGAATGAAATGATCTGACTGTGGTTTCCTAGGGATCATTCAGGATGCTGGGAGAAGAGACCAGGGTGAGGCAGAGGCAGGAGCAGGAGCCCAGCCAGGCGAGGCAGGTGCGGGGACGAGACCTGGACAAGGAGGGAGGCAGAGTGAGAGGTGGCCAGACTCCCTATTTAAAAGACATGGTCACCAGATCTGCTGAGGGATTCAAGTGGGACTTGAGAAACAGAGAAGAGTGGAGAGAAAGCCAAGGCTTTCAGCCTGCACAGTTAGATCAGCGGGTCTGGAAGGGCAAGTTTGGGAGGAAAGATCACATGTTCGGTTTTAGGCAAAAGCAGAAAAACGTCTTCGAGATACTTAAAAGGAGATATGGAATAGACAGACTTAAAAGTCTAATATTATGGGGACAGGTCCAAGCTAGGAATATATACATTTCGGGCATAAAATTCTGTGAGATCCCTAAGGACAAAAAGAAGAGGGAAGCTGTCCAAAAATTGAGCCCTGGGCCTCGGGGAACAGGAGTACAGGCGGGGAGCTACAGCACAGCATGGGCAGGTGGTGGTGGGAGGGAGGGGATGGCAGGAGGGGGAGTGGGAGGATGTGGCTGGGAGAATTAATACAATGAATAAGTAAGTCAATTAACTGAGCAACCCACCAAACACACAGTGGATAATGGAAGCAGACTTCACACTGTCAGAAAAGAGTTAAAACCAGGAAAAAGAGGCCGGGAACAGTAATCCCAACATCTTAGAGGGCCAAGGCAGGAGGATCATTTGAGCTCAGGAGTTCAAGACCAGCCTGGCAACACAACTACTTAAGGCACAAGACAGAAGAGGTGCCATACAACAGAAAAACACAAACTATACAACCAAAGACAGCACCCATGTCTAGCTTTGATGCAGAGAAAATGGTCAGCATTTACGAAGGACATCAACGGGAGAAAATGGCTAAAAATAGTCTCTGGCATCTGTAATGACTTCAAGGGGGTCAGACATTGAACCCAAAAGACACTAAACCTGACACTATAAACAAATCCTAGAACCTGAGTCAAAGTTATCAAATAAAATACCCCTATCTTATCCAGAAAACGACTGAGAGAACATACACTGGCATGTTAACAGTAGCTCAGAATAGGAAGCTAATGAGTGTTTTCTGCATTGTTCCCACTTTTATATAACGAACATGCATTTTCTTTATAACTATGGGGACGGGATTGTATTTTCAAGACATACATCTATCCATTCTCTGTATTCCTTCAGAGATGTTTACTGCTCTTTAACACATTCCATAAAAATTTGGCACAAGAGGCCGGGTACGGTGGCTCACACCTGTAATCCCAGCACTTTGGGAGGCCAAGGCGGGCAATCACTTGAGATCAGGAGTTCGAGACCAGCCTGGCCAACATGGAAACCCTGTCTCCACTAAAAATAAAAGAATTAGCCAGGCATGCTGGCGGGCACCTGTCATCCCAGCTACTTGGGAGGTTGAAGCAGGAGAATCGCTTGAACCCTGGAGGTGGACACGGTTGAAGAGGCCCAAGAGAACTTACAAACTCTATTTAAAAAATATTTTTTTTGCCGGGCGCAGTGGCTTAACCCCTGAAACCCAAGCCTTTGGGAGGCCGAGGCGGGTGGATCACGAGGTCAAGAGATCGAGACCATCCTGGTCAACATGGTGAAACCCCGTCTCTACTAAAAATACAAAAAATTAGCTGGGCATGGTGGCACGTGCCTGTAATCCCAGCTACTCAGGAGGCTGAGGCAGGAGAATTGCCTGAACCCAGGAGGTGGAGGTTGCGGTGAGCAGAGATGGCGCCATTGCACTCCAGCCTAGGTAACGAGCGAAACTCCGTCTCAAAAAAAGAAAACCAAAAAAAAACAAAAATTTTTTTAACTTGAGTAAATGCTATGCATGAGAATGACTGGTATTTTAACAAAGAAACTCAAAAAATATATAAATGCTACTTCAGAGCAGTTTTGATCTTAGGTTTTTTTTTTTTTTTTTTAGACGGAGTTTCGCTCTTGTTACCCAGGTTGGAGTGCAATGGCGCAATCTCGGCTCACCGCAACCTCCGCCTCCTGGGTTCAGGCAATTCTCCTGCCTCAGCCTCCTGAGTAGCTGGGATTACAGGCACGCACCACCATGCCCAGCTAATTTTTTTGTAGTTTTAGTAGAGACGGGGTTTCACCATGTTGACCAGGATGGTCTCGATCTCTTGACCTCGTGATCCACCCGCCTCGGCCTCCCAAAGTGCTGGGATTACAGGCGTGAGCCACCGCACCCAGCCCTTTGATCTTAGTTTTAATCATCAGCTTGAAATAGAAAAGTCACCAAGGTCACAACTGAAGGACAATTAACGGATGACTATTGACGGTTACAAAAGCTACAAAACAGCAGAAAATATTACAGGTGTATGGTTAATGAACAGCATAACTGATTAGATTTCAAACTGATTAGATTTTTATTTCAGAAAATCAAAAACAAATCATAGGCTGGGCAGTGGCTCACACCTATAATCCCAGTACTTTGGGAGACCAAGGCAGTGCATCACCTAAGGTCAGGAGTTCAAAACCAGCCTGGCCAACATGGTGAAACCCCGTCTCTACTAAAAATACAAAAATGAACCGGGTGTAGTGGTGTGCGCCTGTAGTCCCAGCTACTCAGGAGGCTGAGAGGGGACTAGCTTGAATCCGGGAGGTGGAGGTTGCAGTGAGCTGAGAGCGCACCACTGCACTCCAGCCTGGGTGCCAGAGCAACACTCCACCTAAAAAATAAAAAAATTTAAATAAATCACAGCCAAATTTCTTTTTTTGTGTCAAAACTACTATGGGATGTGTATTAATCTCGCAGGCAAAATTCCTGAGGCCAACCTAGAAAAAAAATAAGAACCTTTCCTCAAAATTCAGAAAACCAAGTTCCTTTTCTACCTTTAGTAGATCAGCAGTTCATCCTCATTAAAAGCAAGTTACCTTTACTGTGAAGTCTAAAAAACAGCGCTATCATAATGGTGATTATGACTCTGTCTCTCCCCTGCCTCCGCCCTGTCTTCTGAACTATTCAGCCCCACGGCTGTTAGGTGTGTACGTGGGGACAGATGGAGTTGGGTCTGCAGCTGTAAATATATATGTGCGTGTGCTTTTGTGTGTCCCCAAGCTACCTCTGACATAGCCAAGGAAAAGCAACCCCTCAATAACAATGGGCACACCCAAGAAGCCACATCTTGGCTTCAAAATACCAAAATTTGCACTTAAAGAAAAAAGCCTCCTTGAAGAAACAGTTGATGCCAGAGCTATGTGAGAGGAACTGCAACATGCATCTAGACATCCTGCTGTATAAAAAAAGTGCTCAAAAAGTGATGGGAACATGTAAAATGGATATAAAAGCCAGCCTGCATGGGTTCCGACTGGCCAAATCTAGGAGAATGTGAGCATCGAAACAAGTAATTAAAACAACAGAATATAGCCCATCAAACAAAATAGGAAATAAAGGAGAAAGCTGAAAATCTGATGGAGAATGAGATATTTACAGTTTCAAACACAAAGAGTAACTTCACAATGAAGCCTAAAAAGTACTGCCTTAATCAAGTGATCACAGTGACCACTACCGGTAACGGAACAAACAGAACTGTGTGGCACCTGACAGTGCAATGAGAAGAACGCAGGCTCACCTCAGCAACGCTCCTGCCAGAGACACGTGACCTGCACTGAATCATGAGAAGACACCCAAGAAACCCAAACCCAGAGACATGCTACCAAAAAAACTTGTAATATTTTAAAATGTCAAGGTCAGAAAAGCCAAGGTAATATTTTAAAATGTCAAGGTCAGAAAAGCCAAGGAAAGTCTGAGAAACTGTCCCAGAATGAAGGAGACCACAGACAGGCCAGGCCTGGCATGGTGGCTCAGGCCTGTAATCCCAACACTTCGGGAAGCCAAGGCAGGAAGATGGCTTGAGGCCAGGAGCTCAAGACCAGACTGGGCAGCCTACTAAGAGCCCCATCTCTAGCAAAAATAAAAAGTATAAAAAAAAAAAAAAAAAAAAAAAAAAAAAAGGCCAGGTGAGGAGGTTCACACCAGTAATCCCAACACTTTGGGAGACTCTGAGAGGCCCACGTCAAAGGATCGCTTGGGGCCAGGAGTTTGAGACCAGCCTGGGCAACAGAAAGAGACCCCATCTCCTTAAAAAAAAAAAAAAAAAAAAAAAAACAAAGTTTAAAAAAAGAGACAGTAAGACATGACAACTAAATCTACATGTGATGCTTAATTAAATTATTTGCTTTGACAGTACTAGGACAACTGGTGAAACCTGAATGATATTCAAGGCTCAGGATGTATCTATGTTCATTCGTGACTGATAGTCCATATTGTGGCTATATAAGACAACGTCCTAAATTTCAGGAACTATATACACACATATGGTTGGGGATAAAAGGCATCAGGTTAACAACTTCTTATCAAATCGTTCAGGAGAAAAACATTCTTTCTACCTTATCTCCAGCTCTGCTGTCAGCCCGTCATTGCCAAAAGGTGATGGTGACATTTACTCACTGTTTCAGGGTCTTCAAGGGACTCATCCAGTTCTGCATAGGACACAATGGTGTACCCTTTGCAGGCTCTCCACAACATTTTTTCAAATGCTTCCACTTTTCCTTGGTTGATTAGGCCAGACACAAATCTGTGAGACAATAAAGTCAACCTGTAGTCAACTGAAAGCAATAAATGTTATGAAACTACATTAAAAGAATGATGAAGACTTCCATCTTTACCAAGTGGCGAATATATCCTGAAAGCCCTCCAACAGCAAAACATCTCAAGTGCTGGGTAGAATATTTTTCAAACTTCTTTTTAAATGTATAGATGAGCTTATAATAAAGAGAAATTCTTGGCTGGGTACGGTGGCTCAAACCCAGCACTATGGGAGGCTGAGGCGGGTAGGTCACCAGGTCAGAAGTTCAAGACCAGCCTGGCCAAGATGCTGAAACCCCGTCTCTACTAAAAACACAAAAATTAGCCACGCGTGGTGGCAAACGCCTGGTATCCCAGCTACTCGGGAGGCTGAAGCAGGAGAATCGCTTGAACCCAGGAAGCAGAGCCTGCAGTGAGCCGAGATCTCGCCACTGCACTCTAGCCTGGGCAACAGAGCAACTCCATCTCAAAAAAAAAAAAAAAAAAAAAATATTCTTGGAATCCAAAGGGAAAACAGAACCTAACAGCTGTCCTGATTACAACATTGAACCCAGTATCCTAAAGCCTTATGTTAATGTCAGCATGGGACTCAGGAGCCAAGAACTGGGTCTAGATAGGGTGAGCAAATACAACTGACACCCCTCTCCGGCTGGGACTGCTCCATGCACAAAGAGCTACACCTTCAGTGAATGGGTGGACCAGAAAAAAACCTGCCTTGCAAAGGAGCCTAGAGCCTACATGTAAACTTGTTTATTTCCATTTTGGTTCTAGATGAAGGGAGAAGTCTTCCCTAAGAATTTATAACCACAGGTTAAAATTCACTCAGATTTGAGGCTTAAAATCCCAATGCTGAGAAAAATGTAAAGGATTCCAGGTTGACAGAGCACTCCCAGGTACCTGGCAAATGTCAAAACAAATTCTCTCTGGAGGAAAACATCCTCAAACTAAACATCACTGAATTCCTTCAGATCAGGAACTGTGAAATATGAGTTCACAGTAATTTTAAAAATCACAAATCACATGAGAAAACAGGTTACCATTAGTTTCAGTAAGCAGAAAGAATAAACAGCAGGAGAACTTTAAAGTATGATTAATTTAAAAAATTAGGTCAGACACGGTGGCTCAAGCTTGTAATCCCAGCACTTTGGGAGGCCAAGGCAGGCAGATGACCTGCAGTCAAGAGTTCAAAACCAGCCCGGTCAACATGGAGAAACCCCATCTCTACCTTAAAAAATATAAAATTAGCCAGGTGTGGCAGTGCATGCCTGTAATCCCAGCTACTTAGGAGGCTGAGGCAGGATAATCGCTTGAACCTGGGAGGCAGAGGTTGTGGTGAGCCGAGATCACGCCATTGCACTCTAGCCTGGACAGCAAGGGCGAAACTGTCTCAAAAAACAAAAATTAACCAATTCAGTTTAGCCACCAAGTTTCTACCAGACAGGATTTGATGCCTGAATGGCCAATTGTTTTAGGCTTACAGAAGTAACACTGAATGACATAAGTGTTGTTTCTTTACAGCTCATACCAAAAGAATAAATTTCCATTGTATTGAGTAAAAAAGTCAATACAGCTGAGTAATTCAGTTCAACAAGTACAGGAGTACAGTGTTTGCTTATACAAATATTCACCATCTTTCATTCAACCCTAGGCTTTAAAATGGTCCCCATTCTATTGCTATGGGAGAAAAAAACAAACAAACAAACAAACAAAAAATGGTCCCCATTCATCCCCTCTTTGGAGCTCATCTGCCTTTTACAAGAAGAGCAGTATGAAGCCTGACATGCCAGGCCTTGTCACCTACCCCAGTTTTGCTCCCAGCCTCTGCATACAGCTGTAATCCAACAAAGAATCATTCTCTAAGGAGGGGAATTCTTCATAAGTGGGTTCAAACTAGAAAGAGACATATGAAACTGTGTTTCATTAAAAGTGACACTTTATTTCTCATGTCAAATTTCCAAACAAGTTTATAGGGCATCCTAACTAACTACTTAGATCTGGGTGCAAAGGCTTCTAAAGCAACTTAGATCTATAACTCAACTCTCATAAATAAAAAGATAACTTCCCACCCCTTATTTGTAAGCCACTTGAAGACATTTACATAAAAGAAAGTTACAGTTTAATTCACTGCCTTCATCCAAGACAGAGTAACTTTATCAAAGATCACTATTATATCAAATGAAATGAAAGTTTAGAACAGATGCACTTTTCTTTTTTTGAGACGGAGTCTTGCTCTGTCGCCCAGGCTGGAGTGCAATGATGCGATCTTGGCTTACTATAACCTCCACCTCCCAGGTCCCCATTCAAGCAATTCTCCTGCCTCAGCCTCCCGAGTAGCTGACAGACAGGCACGCACCACAATGACCAGCTAATTTTTGTACTTTTAGTAGAGACGGGGTTTCACCATGTTGGCCAGGCTGGTCCTGAACTCCTGACCTTGTGATCTGCCCACCTTGGGCTCCCAAAGTGCTAGGATTACAGGTGTGAGCCATCGTGCCCGGCCTCAGATGCACTTTTTTCTTTTATACTCAGCTCTGTAAAATGCTACCACATGGACTATTCTTTATCCTTTTTTTTAGATACAGGGTACAGGGTCTCACTGTCACTCAGACGGTAGTACAGTAGCATAATCACAGCTCACTACAGCCTCAAACTTCTGGGCTCAAGTGATCCTCTCACCTCAGCCTCCCTGGTAGCTGGGGCTACAGGTGTGCACCACCACACTCAGCTAATTCTTTATTTTTTGTATAGACAAGGTATCATATTAATTTTCACTATGTTCAGGTTGGTCTTAAACTCTTGGGCTCAAGCCATCCTCCAGTCTTGGTCTCCCAAAGTACTGGGATTACAGATGTAAGCCACTGTATCTGACCTATTCTTAGAAAATTATAGATTATTCTTTTACTTCCTTTACTCAGCAATTTGGAAAAACTAAATTTTAGAGTTCAACGTCCTTCATTCAATTTATTTCCCATGCTCATAAAAATTTTTTTCAACCACAAACTAAACCATTTTATAAATATTTAGTATTGTAATTGCTAAAAACAACTAACACAGGAAATGGCTCTTTAAAACTTTTTTTAAAGTCATATAATCCAACTGAAAAATAAAGTCAAGGTTTAAATTTAATCTCTTAAGGCCGGGCGTGGTGGCTCACCCCTATGGTCCCAGCACTTTGGGGGGCCGAGGTGGGTGGATCAACTGAGGTCAGGAGCTCGATACCAGCCCGGCCAAGATGGTGAAACCCTATCTCTACTAAAAATACAAAAAATTACAGGTGTGGTGATGGGCAGTGCCTGAATTCTCAGCTACTAAAGAGGCTGAGGCAGGAGAATCTCTGAACCCAGAAGGCAGAGAGTACGGTGAGCTGAGATCATGCCACTTCATTCCAGCTTGGTCAATAAGGGCAAAACTCCATTTCAATAAATAAATAAATAAATTTAATCTCTTTTTAAAAAAAGCAACATATCTATATGAGCTGATAGCAAAATAAAGTCTATAGATTTTTATAAAAGAAATTGTATTTCCACACGAGTCATTCAGTACCTCAACGTTGCGTTTCACAAAGGTTTTTGTCACTCTCAGCATGTGAGTGTACTCAATCAGTTCCAGCAAGTTCTTCCTCAGTTTCTCCTTGTTCTTAGTGACTTCTCTCAGTTCAACCTCGAGCTTCTGCAACTGCTCCTAAAACAAAATAGTGGTTACTTAAGAGGCTGGATTCGTTCCAGTTGTGATTCCAACAATCTTCGTACAATATACCAAAACCAGTGGCATTTCTTTTTCTTGAGATGGAGTCTTACTGTGTCGCCCAGGGCTGGAGTACAGTGGCACAATCTTGGTTCACTGCAACCTCCAAGCAATTCTCCTGCCTCAGGCTTCTCTGGGTAGCTGGGACTACAGGTGTATACCAACACACCCAGCTAATTATTTTTGTATTTGTAGTAGAGAAGAGGTTTCACCATGTTGGCCAAGCTGGTCTTGAGCTCTTGACTGTGGGAGATCGTCAGGATGGTTAGAAAGACCGTAAAATTATAGAATATAGTCACAAACCTTCTTGGAAGGCCGAGAAGTTTGCACAGTTTCAGTAGAAATTTTGGTTGAAAGCAGCCTAATTCCCTTTACCTTTAGTTGATAAAAGCAAATAACTAGGGAATGTGAAGGAGTTTACCTGATAACTTGTTTACTCGTGTGATCCTAAAAATAATCTTTAATCTTTCACAGGCCAGATGGCTCTCTCAAGGGGAAGGCAACCAGATTTATCACCCACAAATGGTGTTTGCTTTAGGCCTCAGAACCTGGCCTTTAATCATTATGCACAAGTGTGTTGACTCAGAGCCTCTGTTATTAAATCTACACCGAATAAATGCCTGGAGTGCCAGCTACTCAAGGCCAATAGCTGCCATCTCTCTCAGCATTGTCTGTGAGTGGCCATGGACCCCCAGCCCACTCTTTCACTAGAGATTTATTTGAGTGAATTTGTTCATCCATCGCTAAGTCAAAGTCTGCAGGTCAGCCCCGACACTTGACCTCAGGTGATTCATACACCTTAGACTCCCAAAGTGCTGGGATTACAGGTGTGAGCCACCATGCCAGGTCCCAGTGGGGGCTTTAAAAAGCCAGAATTTATGTGAGTTTGGTAGGGATACAAAAACATGCAAAGGTTTTAAAGGCCCATTATTGGCCAGGCACAGTGGCTCACAGGCCTGTAATTCTGGCACTTTGGCAGGCCGACAAGGGTGGATCACTTGAGGTCAGGAGTTTGAGAGGAGCCTGGCCAACATGGCAAAACCCTGTCTCTACTAAAAATACAAAAAAACTAACTGGGCGTGGTGGTATGTACCTGTAATCCCAGCTACTCAGGAGGCTGAGGCAGAAGAATCCCCTGAACTCAGGAGATGGAGGTTGCAGTGAGTGGGGATGGCACAACTGCACTCCAGCCTGGGCAACAGAGCAAGACGCCTTCTCAAAATAAATAAAAAAAATAAATAGAAATAAAAGCCCATTTATTGTTTTACATTAATTCAGGTAATTTTTGTGATGTTCATGCCACATATGAGCTAAAATACTCCGGAGGCTGTGATGACCATGAGACCCCCAAGACTGGCCCTCTTCTCTATCTGCAAGTGCTGTCATTTCTCGCGGATCTCCCTTGTCTGCTTATCCATGTCATGCATCAAAGAATCTTCCTCTTTAAATCTACATTTCCTTTTTTTGCAACACAGAATATGTTTAGATAATCTTTTCTAACATATTTTCCTAGTCTCTAGCATATGAGTTTCTATGCAGTCACATTTACACAATTAATTAAGCGTAAATATTCATGAGAATCTGCCAGGAGCGGTGGTTCACACCTATAATCCCAGCACTTTGGTAGGCTGAGATGGGTGGATCACGAGGTCAGGAGTTCAAAACCAGCCTGGCCAAGATGGGGAAACACTGTCTCCACTAAAAATACAAAAATTAGCCAAGCACAGTGGCGGGCACCTGTAATCCCAGCTACTCGGGAGGCTGAGGTAGGAGAATTGCTTGAACCCAGGAGGCGGAGGTTGCAGTGAGCCAAGATCATGCCACTGCACTCTAGCTTGGGTAACAGAGCAAGACTCCACCTCAAAAAAAAAAAAAAATTCATGAGAATCTTTAATAATTAGTTACATACTAAACATCCTTTAAAATACTTAAACATTGCTGGGCGCAGTGGCTCATGGCCGTAATACCAGCACTTTAGGAGGCCAAGATGGACAAATCACAAGGTCAGGAGTTTGAGACCAGTCTGGCCAATATGGTGAAACCACATCTCTACTAATAATACAAAAATTAGCTGGGCATGGTGGCACACACACCTGTAGTCCCAGCTACTCGGGAGGTTGAGGCAGGAGAATCGCTTGAACCCGGGAGGCAGAGGGTGCAGTGAGCCGAGGTCGCACCACTACACTCCAGCCTGGGTGACAGAGTGAGACTTTGTCTCAAAAAAAAAAAAAAAAAAAATTTAAGTATTAAAACAACAGAAGCAAAAATCTGTAAAGCAAATCACTGAGTCAATGAAAACTTGCATTCAAAAAACCACTTAACATACTACATTCCTTACTTCTGCTTTGCCTTACACTGTACACAGTCATCACTATGTTTGTAATTATATCACAACCAACCCAACAAACAGGCCAAGCCAGATGACTGCTTTTACTCTTCTGGTTGGAGGGTTCTCTCTGGAGTTTCCTCAAGTGCTGAATGACTTCATCCCAGATAAACAAACAGAGGAGGCAGCAATTGAATGGCTTCAGTTATACGACGATAATTGTTTTAGAAGAGATATTAACAGCTCCAGCCTATTTCACAGGGTGAGGAAGGAATTCACAGGGCGGGCGATACTAATAAACAGCACAGGCAAGTGCTCTCACCAGGGACACCTGTATCCCCAGCACATCAGCCAGGGAACTCAGGGTGACAGGATGCTGCTTGCTGCCCCCGCCAAGACAACCCACAGACTGCATACCAGTTTCCAAAAATTAGAGTGGGGAGGGCCAAGGTGAATGTGGGAGGGCTGTGAAGGCACACGACCGAAGCCTTAACTCCTTGCACAAGAAGAGGCAGCTAAGGCATGGGTGACCCTGAGATGAACTTTCTGAAACAGTATAAGATCATGAACCAGGCTTGATGGCCTGATTCTTGTTGCCTCTGTTCACCACCACCTGAAAAGGACTCACACACCTTACACTGTAAAAGAAAACTGAATTACCATTAAAATTGATCACAGATAATCTATTACTGAGGGTTAATCATGATAGTGGTCTTTAATCTCTCTGCCTAGAGAGGGCACCATTTTCCATGGTTTTGAGAAGAAAGGCAGAAAAGCATTAGACAACAAAAAATAAGTAAGTAAGCAGCCCTGAGATCAATGGCTGCAAATCGCTTCTTCAGAAGCAAGTTACCTGCATTTCCAGAACCTGTTTCAGGGGTGGCGCAGGAGGGCTGGTCTCTCCTTCAGGAAGGGGAATATCCGCTCTGTTAATTTCCTGGACCAAATACACTGTGAAAATAAAAGTTAAACAGTTAGATACTAAAATACTTTTCAGTCAGAAATGTTTTAAATCCCAGCCTTTCCCAGGTCATCTACAAATCAATGTCTAAATGCACAAAAATCTTGATTGCTCCAAGTGACTTCTTGGTCACTTTTGGCAATCTTGTTTCCAAAAACAATGCTGCCTAGAGATCTGCTGCAGAGACCAAACCTCTTCTATTTCCTAGTGATTTTAAAAAAGAATTAACAACAATCTGGATAAACCTTTTCTGAAATTCCCCCCTATTTTTTCATTTCTAATATTCTAGTTAAAGAACTTTTGAGTCAGCTGTCTCTACATCTGCAGAATGAAGCAGAGGTTGGGGCACACTGGCAAGTGTGGAATAACCCAAGTGACAGACCCACAATAGCCCCCACAGAAGCTGGCAATGTGAGTTCTCTGCAGATGCCCACAGAAAGAGATGGGCATCCAGCAATCCATCAAGACAATCACAACCACTACCCGGAAACCCACCCGGCGCCAAGAGCCAGGCACTCTTGCAATTCCCAGTCAGCCCTAAGGCTGTGGCTGAGGACAGCTTGAACTGCTTTACCACTGAAGTTAAAAACTAGATTCAGAAGCTAGGCTGGGTCTTCCACTCACTGCCATCCACAGCCTGTGGAGGCAAGTGTCAGGGTGGCTCTAAAAATGGGCAAGTTCATGAAACCCAAGAAAGTGGTGTCAGTCGTGGCTGGATACTACTCTGGACACAAAGCCAATCCTCGTGAAGAACACTGATGATGGCACCTCAGACCGCCCCTGCAGCAACATTTTCTGGTTGACGTATTTATTTGGTTAATGTGCCCTCCCCAATCCCCGTAAATTCCAAAAGGACTCCAAGAGGCCTCTGTGGGTTTTCATCTCCCACTGAGCCTGGTGCCCCGAGCTGATGAAGACCACACAGAGGCAATCCTAACTAAACGGGGCAGAGAAGCCGCAGACCACACAGACGGCCGGCAACTCTGGGGTCAGCTGCCATAGGCAAGAAGATTGCCAAGAGGTCAAAGATCAAGTCTTCTGTGAAGGTTTATAACTATAATGACCTCATGCTCACAAGGTACTCTGTGGAAATCCCATTGGACAAAACCATTAGGGTCTTCAGAGACCCTGCTCTTAAACGCAAGGCCCAACGGAAGATCGAGTTCAAAGAATGGTACAAGACTGGCAAGCAGCACAAAAAATGGTACTAGACTGGCAAGAACAAGTGGTTCTTCTAGAAGCTGTGGTTTTAGATGTTTTTTGTTGCGATCATTAAAAATAAAATAAAATAAACTAGATTCCTGAAACTAATAGTACACCAGCCAAAATTAACTACTTTATTTGGTTTATGTTTTCAATTCCATGAAGCATCCCTTTCCTTAGGATAAAAGTCACAACACCTGCTAGTCATTATCAGGCCTAATATTTAGAAGTGTTACTAATTAGTTTACAGAGGGAGAGAGGCAGGTAAAGAAGGAAGCAGGAAAAAAAAAGAAGTTATGTCTTACCAAGAGAGCAAAGGAAACACCTGGCTTTAAGAGGTTTCTAGAAATGAATGCAAATTGTTTTAACCAATTTATATTTGAATTTATTCTTTTTTTTTAAGAGACAGGGGTCTCACTATGTTGCCCAGGCTGGCCTTGAACTCCTGGGCTCAGGAGAGCCTCCTGCCTCTGCCTTCGGAGTAACTGAGACTACAGACATGTGCCCCACCATGCCTAGCTTACACCTAAATTTGAGGAGCCCTTTTTTACTTTTTTAAGTCTGTATTCTTATGGGGTCACACTCTGCTGCCCAGGCTGCAGTACAGTAGTATGTCATCCTGGCTCATGGTAACCTCAAACTCCTGGGCTCAAGCAATCCTCCCACTTCAGTCTCCCAAGTACCAAAGACAGGAACACGTCACCTTGCCTGGCTAATTTTATTTTTTATGGAGACAGGGTCTCAGTATGTTGCCCAGAATGGTCTCAAACTCCTGGACTCAAGTGATCTTCCCACCCTGGCCTCCCAAAGTCCTGGAATTACAGGCGTGAGCCATCAAGTCCAGCCCTACATTCTTTTGAAACAGTTTAAGCTACAGGAAGTCCTAGATATGCCAAATGTTATCACTTTTGCCCTGCCTTTAAAATCCTCATTCTAAATACACCATCTGTCCAATGACTCACCCAGGTTGCAAAGACTGAAATACGATGCCGCTAACATACACAAGCCACGCAAATAACTAGGACCTCAAGCAATATGAATAGGACTAGATTTCAGATGACTAAAATTTCCTATTACTCTTAAAAATCCCCAACCTAAAAAAATAGCCCAGGCATAGTGACTCACACCTGTAATCCCAGCATTTTGGAAGGCCAAGGTGGGTGGATCACTTGAGGTCAGAAGTTCAAGACCAGCCTGGCCAACATAGCGAAACCCCATCTCTACTAAAAATACAAAAATTAGCCAGGCATGATAGCACACACCTATAGTTCCAGCTACTCGGAGGCTGAGGCAGGAGAATCACTGGAACCCAGGAGGTGGAGTCTGCAGCGAGCCGAGATCACACCACTGCACTCCAGCCTGGGTGACAAAGGGAGACTCCATCTCAAAAAAAACCAAAAAAACAAGCTTTGTACTTCAGTCCACTGTCTGTCATTTTCCCTCCACTTCAGTGAGAACCTCAAGGCTTGATTTGATAATGACTAATATCAGACTAAGATCATAAAGATTTTAGAGATAAAAGAAGTAGCCCTGGGCTACTGAGTTTAAATGCTTAACAATCAGAGAGCATCCACCTAACACACTGGTAAAGGAAGCCCCCAGAAAAAGGAAACTATTGTCAATCCATCTATCTGCCATTTCCTGCCTCCCTTGTTCCTTGATAAAATTTTAAATTAGGAAATATATTAACATGTACAATGTTTTTAAGTTATAATAAACTACAAGGGATTCGTTAAGTAAGTCACGGCACACTAATATTAATGCAATCAAATATTATGCTCCCATCAAAAACAATGATGGGTCAAAATCTATGTCTACTGACATGAAAAGATGTTATAGTAAGCACTGTTAACTAAAAAACAAGAGTGACAACAAAATAACCTGGCCGTTATGTTTGTAAATCTTTACTTTTATAGATGAATAAAAAATACAGAAAAATAATACATGCCTTCATAACTGTGATTACCTCTAAATGATGAAAATACAATTTCTTTTTTTCCTTTCTGCTTGCCTATATTTTTTGATATTTCTAAACTGAACAAAGTTTGCCTATATAAAGGTAATTATTTAAGTTATTAAATCAGAGAATAAACTTACCCAATATTCGCTCTAGCTCTTCACATCTCTTCACCTCACCAACAAATTTTCTTTGGAAAGAACTTACATTCTGGTTCAGCTGAGAAAAGAATGAAAAATATGGTTTAAATTTCTTCCTTTCTTTCTTTCTTTCTTTGAGACGAAGTCTTGCTCTGCCACCAGGCTAGAGTACAGTGGCGTGATCTCGGCTCACTGCAGCCTCCGCTTCCCAGGTTCAAACAAGTCTCCTCCCTCAGCTTCCTGAGTAGCTGGGACTACAGGCGTGCGCCACCATACCCAGCTAATTTTTTTGTATTTTTAATAGAGACAGGGTCTCACCATGTTGTCTAGCATGGTCTCAATCTCTTGACCTCGTGATCTGCCCACCTTGGCCTCCCAAAGTGCTGGGTTTACAGGCATGTTCCACTGTGCCCGGCCAAAAAATACGGTTTAAATTTCTAAAATTTAAAAATACTTTTATGTAAAAAATAAAACACTGGCAAAGTTTGGGGGAAGAACACTCTCATAGGGTATTAAATGGGACCATAAACTGTCGCAACTTTTCTGAAAAGCAATTTGTCAACTATTATCAAAAAAGCCTGAAAATCCAGCCTGGCCAACATAGTAAAGCCCCAACTCTGCTAAAAATACAAAAATCAGGCAGGGCACACGGCTCACACCTGTAATCTCAGCACTTTAGGAGGACGAGGCGGGGAGATCACCTGAGGTCAGGAGTTAAAGACCAGCCTGGCCAACATGGTGAAATCTCTTTGCTACAAAAATACAAAAATCAGCCAGGCACGGTGGCAGGTGCCTGTCATCCCAGCTACTCAGGAGGCAAGGCAGAAGAATTGCTTGAACCCAGGAAGCGGAGGTTGCAGTGAGCTGAGATTGTGCCGCTGCACTCCAGTCTGGGCAGCAAAGCAAGGCTCTGTCTCAAGAAAAAAAAAAAGAAAAAGAAAAATCAGCCGGGTGTAGTGGTGCACATCCATAGCCTCAGCTACTCGGGAGGCTGAGGCACGAGAATCACTTGAGCCCAAGAAGCAAAGCTTGCAAGGAGCCAAGACAGCACCACTGCACTCCAGCCCAGGTGACAGAGCAAGACCCTGTCTCAAAAAAAAAAATTCCTGAAAATCATTCTTTGCCCAGCAGTATCATATGAAGAAATTTAAACTAAGGAAAATGCTATGGATACAGACAAATATTTATCTATGACAATATCTATCTCTAGGAAAAAGAAAAAATGATAACCCAAAAATCTAACAATAGAAAATACTAGTTAAAGAAATTACAACCAGCACAGTTAAAGAAATTACAGCCAGGCACAGCAGCTTGCGTTGATCATCCCAGCACTTTGGGAGGCTGAGGTGGGAGGACTACTTGAGGCCAGTAGTTTGAGACCAGCCTGGGCAACACAGTGAGACATCATCTCTACAAAAAATAAAAAGTTAGCCAGGCCTGGTGGCACATGCCTGTGGTCCCAGCTACTCAGAAAGCTGTGGTAGGACAGTCGCTTGACCCCAGGAAGTTGAGACTGCAGTGAGCAGTGATCACACCACTGTAATCTAGCTTGGGTGAGAAAGCTAGAGCCGCTCTCGAAATAAATAAATAAATAAATAACAGTCTATATCCACACAATGGAATGCTACTTAGCAATAAAAAGCAATGAACTACTGACCCATGCAACAACAGGGATGACTGTCCTTTCTTCTTTTTTTTTTTTTGAGACAGGGTCTCACTCTGTCACCCAGGCTGGAATGCAGTAGCAAGATCTTGGCTCACTGCAACCTCCACCTTCCGGGTTCAAGCAATTCTCTTGCCTCACCCTCCCGAGTAGCTGGGATTACAGACGTGAACCACCAGCCTGGCTAATTTTTGTATTTTTAGTAAAGATGGGGTTTCACCATGTTGGCCAGACTGGTCTCAAACTCCTGACCTCGGGTGATTCACCCGCCCGCCTTGGTCTCCCAAAATGCTGGGATTACAGGTGTGAGCCACTGCGCCTGGCCTGGATGACTTTCATACTAAGTGAAAGAAGCCAGACACAAGAGGACACATGTTGTGTGATTACACTTATATGTAATGTCCAGAAAAGGTAACCCTACAGGCAGACAGCAGATTAGTGGGTGCTAGGGCTAGAGATAGGAATAAAGATTAACTATAAATGGGCATGAGGGATCTTTTGGGGTGATGAAATGTTCTAAAACAATTGTGGCAATGGATGCATGACTCCATAAACTTACTTTATTTTTTATTTTTTATTTTTAAGACAGGGTCTCACTCTGTCACCCAGGCTGGAGTTCAGTGGCACAATCGCAGCTCACTGCAACCTTCACCTCCCAAGTTCAATTGATTCTCCTGCCTCAGCCTCCCGAGTAGCTGGGATTGCAGGCACGTGCCACCACGCCTGGCTAATTTTTGTATTTTGGGTAGAGATGGGGTTTTGCCATGTTGCTCAGGCTGGTCTCAAACTCCTGACCTGGTGAACTGCCCACCTCAACCTCACAAAGTGCTGGGATTACAGGTCTGAGCCACGGCACCCAGCCTCCATAAACTTTCTAAAAATCATAAACTCCACAATACACCTCAATTAAGTTGTATAAAAATTATGGTTCTGCCATACAATTGATGACTGCACTTATTATTATTATTATTTTTTGAGATGGAGTCTTGCTCTCTCACCAGGCTAGAGTGCAGTGGTGCAATCTCAGCTGACTGCAACCTCCTCCTCCTCCTGGGTTCAAGCGATTCATCCACCTCAGCCTCCCAAGTAGCTGGGACCACAGGCGCGTGCCACCATGTCCGGCTAATTTTTTTGTATTTTTTGTATTTCACCTTGTTGGCCAGGATGGTCTCGATCTCTTGGCCTCATGATCCACCCACCTCGGTCTCCCAAAGTGCTGGGATTACAGGCGTGAGCCACCAAGCCCCGCCGACCGCACTTATTAAAAATGATGTTTTAAATGACCAGGTATTTGATATTACATTAAGAAATGTTATTTAAATTTTCAGGTACAATGTTGGTAATAATTTTTTATCTTTTAAGCCAGGCATAGTCATTCACGATTGTAATCCCAGCACTTTGGGGGGTCAAGGTGGGTGGATCACTTGAGGTCAGGAGTTCAAGACCAACCTGCCCAACATGGTGAAACCCCATCTCTACTAAAAATACAAAAATTTGGCAGGCATGATGGCATGCGCCTGTAATCTCAGCTGCCTATAATCTCAGCTGCTGGGGAGGCTGAAACACGAGAATCACTTGAACCTGGGAGGCAGAGGTTGCAGTGACCTGAGATTGCGCCACCAGCCTGGGCAACAGAGTAAGACTCCATAAAAAAAAAAAAAAAAATTATCTTTTAAAGATACTTATTGAAAAGTGAAATTATGCATCTTGGATTTGCTTCAAAATGATCTAATCTGGGAGGTGAGAAAAAAACTAAGTTTACATTATGAGTACATCAGGGTACACTGTACTCTTCCCTCTACTTCTTATGATATAAAGTTTAAAACAATTTTAAAAAGTTGTAAAAGAACATTTAATAAAATTAGGAAGTTAGTCATTCTATGTTAAGTAGATTAAGATCTTTTCGGTGTGGTTCCAATTATATTAAAATACATAAATATGGGCTGGGGGCAGTGGCTCACACCTATTATCCCAGCACTTTGGGAGGCCGAGTCGGGTGGATCACCTGAGGTCAGAAGTTCGAGACCAGCCTGACCACCATGGAGAAAATGCTGTCTCTACTAAAAATACAAAGTTAGCCAGGCGGGGTGGCACAGGTCTGTAATCCCAGCTACTCAGGAGGCTGAGGTAGGAGAATCGCTTGAACCCAGGAGGTGAATGTTGCGGTAAGGTGAGATGATGCCATTGCACTCTAGCCTGGGCAACAAGAGTAAAACTCCATCTCAAATGTATATACATATACAAAGATAGATATGGACATTTTTAAACATTATTAGAGGCCGGGCGCGGTGGCTCACGCCTGTAATCCCAGCACTTTGGGAGGCCGAGGCGGGTGGATCACGAGGTCAAGAGATCGAGACCATCCTGGTCAACATGGTGAAATCCCGTCTCTACTAAAAAAATACAAAAAATTAGCTGGGCATGGTGGCGCGTGCCTGTAATCCCAGCTACTCAGGAGGCTGAGGCAGAAGAATTGCCTGAACCTAGGAGGCGGAGGTTGCGGTGAGCCGAGATCGCGCCATTGCACTCCAGCCTGGGTAACATGAGTGAAACTCCGTCTCAAAAAAAAAAAACATTATTAGAGAAGTGTTGATCGTCCAATATTAGCTAAAAAAGTTTATTTCTAGACCCTGGGATCATACAAGATATGTTCTTATTCTTACATTTTCCACATCTCTCACAATGGACATCTATTATTTTTATACTTTAAAAATGTACAGTAATCATTCATGTTGAAAGCCATTTAAGACATGAAATGTATCTTTATTCCATCCAGGATTTGTACTGGGCACTCTCAAGACACAATTAAGATACAACTTAACATGAAACTACTCAACCTGGTAAGTGTCTACTCCAAACGCTCAGTTCTTGTTCCATTTTTTTTTTTTAATTTTTTTAAAAGAATTAACCAGAAGAAAGATAAAAATTCTAATTTCACTTCTGTTTGTCACCTTCTCATTCATTTTTGGAGTTCAAACTACTCTAAAGTAACCGCTTCCCAGTTTCTAATGATTCAAACACAATCTATTTCTATAGAACTGAGACTCTGGAAGGGAAGCTGGCATCTAAACCTGTCAGAGGATGCTACTTCTCAGTTTCCATTTTCTCCCTTCAGTATCAAATAGTATTAACTCTAAATGGACATAATCATTCCACAAGTAGTAGAATCTTTTTTAAAAAGAGGTAAATTTCTATGGCAATAATACAAACATGGATTTGACATACACTACCATCACTAGCTTACATATATTAACTTTTTTTTCTATTGCATGGTTTCTTTGACTAATTTTGGGGTTTTTTTTCCTTTTAAGGCAGCACCTTAATTCAAGGTTAATGGTATAAGGTACATTTTAATGTAGATTCAATTTAAGGTATATTTAATCTAGTAAAACCAGCAGAGGAGACCTGGTGCTGTTTATCCTGATATTCACACCATTGATACTCCCAGTTCAGCTGAAGGACTAAAGAGGAAACCTGTTCTTAGACTGTTAGAAGTGAGAACTTTCCCTTCAGGGAGTCCTACCCATCAGCTGAATGACCTTGCTTTTCCAGGCCTTCCCACTAGGAAACAGCCTACAGACACACTGCAAACCTAGCACCACACAAGAGTTCATCACAGTGACTGTAGTTTTATTTCCTTCTGGAAAAAGATGAACAACACTTTCTTCTCCTTTCACTGACATTCAGTTAAAAAGGATCCTGGGTGCACTCTACGGCCGGAGGTAGTGGTGCTTAATGAAACTGGAACTTTCGTAGTGATTAGAGCATTTGCTCAAACCTGTAAGATTGAACTGTGGTAAGTGTCTTGGCTTGAGTACTAACCAGATGGAAAACATCTACCTGCTACAAACATCTACCTGTACAAACATCTACCTGCTACTGCGCCTGCAACTGTTGCCTGAATCTTTGGGTGCTACTCACAGCTCAGCGCAGCATCCACCAGGTGAATGAGTGCAACCTGCAGAAATCCAAGTGGCTCCAGGAACCTGGAACCGCCCTGCACCCTCGCCTGTCACTCAGGGGTTTTTCCGACTTTGCAACCGCCTTATGGGGTTGATCTGATATTAGATATCTTATATCAGCTGATATCAGATCTGCGGTAGGGCTCTTCCCTTTTGAAATTAAGGACCCCTCAGGAAGATGAAGAGAAACAGGAGATGAAAGTAGTGGCCAGGAAATAAAATGTTCGCCTGAGTGGATTTCAATTCAGTCAGTATGGACTTGCTTCACGGTCTCCCTTCCACGCCCTGTTCTTTGCCTTCTTAGCACTTATCACAGCTCATCATCAGAGTGTGTTTAATCTGTCTCCTCCCACACCAGGAACTCCAGGAACACAGGGATTGTGTCTGCCTTGCTCACCACAGAGTCCCCAGCACCAAAAACAGTGCCTGAACATAGCAGGCAGTCAAGAAAAGCTTGTCTGTTCATTCAACAAATGCCTACTGATGCCAATGACTGCCAAGGACTGTGCGAGGCTCCTTGTCCTCAGAGGTTGACAGTCCTTGGTGGAGACAAACAATAAACAAGCAAGTGGACAAACAAATGTTTATTACTTGTAGGGGAGACCGCTTCCATTCAACAAATAATGACTGAGTTTTTAAGTCCTTACACACATGCATCAGTGACTAAAACAGACAAAAATCCCTCTCCTCAAGGAGCTGCCACCCAGCTCCTTCCCATTTCAGGCTCTGTCTGGGCTCTTCCTGTTCCCTCCAACAAGGACCCTCTCCCTAGATCTTCCCCAAGGCTGGCTCCTTTCTATTTTGGCCTCAGCTGAAATATCACCTTCTCCAGGAGGCCTTCCTTGACTACCCCTTCAAACGCACCTCCCACCAGAATCACCTTCACACCACCCATTTTTTTCTCTATAGCAAATATTTTCTGGTTGACATATTCTGATTTATTTGGTTAACGTGCCCTCCCTAACCCCCGTAAATTCCAAAAGGACTCCAAGAGGCCTTTGTGGGATTTCATCTCCCGCTGAGCTTGGTGCCCCGAGCTAACAATGACCACACAGGGGCGATCCTAACTAACCCGGGCAGAGCAGCCGCGGACCACACAGACGGCCGGCAACTCTGGGGTCAGCCCCGCGCTCCGAGAAGCTCTGGCTGCTGAGCTGGGGCGCCGGCTTCCCCGTCTGGGCAATGGGGACCGGGCGCGCCCTTCCCCAGCGCTCGCGGCGGGAGGACCCCAGCGACCCGCGGGATGGGGAGCGCCAGGAGGGCAGGTGCGGCCCGCGTCTCCCGGGCGACACTCACGTCTCGGAACTGGACCAGGCCCTTCTCGCCCAGAGCGCTGAGGCACTCGTAGGCCGTGCCCGACTGCAGGAAGAGCTGCGCCAGGCACATGGTCTCGCTCCGGAACAGGGACCCCATGGCCGGCCGGCCCGCGCCCGGAGAGGCTCGACGGACGGCGGAGGTTCCGAGCCGCAAGGGCCCGCACACTCAGCCGGCGCGGACCGGGCCTCGAACTCTTCCAGTGGCCTGGACGCGGCCCTGCACCATGGGGCTCCAGGATGCAGCTGCCGCCTCCGGTTCCGCCACCGCGGCTACAGCTCCAGCCGCCGCCACAGCAGCCCGCGAAGCCCCGCCCCCGAGCGACCGCCGGTTCCGGTTCCGCCCCCGCGCCCCGCCCCCCACAGGCCTACCAATGGGCGCCGGAGGTTGCGGCCCCACGCCGTGGCGTAAGGGCCAACCAGCGCGAACCCGGCGGGGCAACCGCGGCAGCTGGCTCTCAGCCGGACCCGACGCAGCGCTGCAGCCCGCGCTAACTCCCGGCTTTGCTGGACGAGTCTCGCCGAGTTTACACGCCACGAAGCTCACCCGTTCCGAGCGCACGACTCTGTGCTCCTGCTTCTTTTTCTTTTTTTTTTTTTGAGACGGAGTCTCGCTCTGTCGCCCAGGCTGGAGTGCAGTGGCGCGATCTCAGCTCACTGCAACCTCCGCCTCCCGGGTTCAAGCGATTCTCCTGCGTCACCCTCCCAAATAGCTGGGACTACAGGTGCACGCCAATGCATCCAGCTAATTTGTTTGTATTTTTAGTGGAGACTGGGTTTCACCATGTTGGCCAGGCTGGTCTGAACTCCTATCCTCAGGTGATCCACCTGCCTTAGCCTCCCCAAGTGCTTGAGATTACCGGCGTGAGCCACCGCGCCCGGACGTGCTGCTGCTTTTTTTGGACAGGGTCTCCCGCTGTGGCCCAGGCTGGCGTGCAGTTGCGCGAGCTCGGCTCACTGCAACCTTGACCTCCTGAGCTCAAGCCATCCTCCCACCTCAGCCTCTGGAGGAGCTGGGATTACAGACACAGGCCACCACCCCCGGCTAATTAAAAAAAAAAAAAAAAAAAACAATTTGTAGAGAAGGGGTTTCAGCATGTTGGCCAGGGTGGTCTCAAACTCCTGAGCTCAAGCAATCCTCCCACCTCGGCCTCCCAAAGCCCTGGGATTACAGGCATGAGCCTCCGCCTGGCTAGATCCTTGGCTCCTTCGTGAAGTTGGAGTGTGCAGCCAGCATCCCAATCTAGTTTTCAGACATTTCCCACTGACCTCAAAAGACTCCTCCTGCCCAGTGGCAGTCTCCCCTTCCCACCCAGCCCCGCCACCACAGGACAATTTTGTCTCTATAGATCTGCCAGTTCCAGGCTTGTCCTGTGGATGGAATCACACAGCACCCAGTGTTCCTGCACTGACTAGGAAGCAGGCGCCCTCCACAGCCGCAACCTCACCAATGGCCCAGTTGAGTCTCTGCTCATATGTCCCCTCCCATGAGACTGTCCCTGGCCCCTCTACTTTGGAGTCACATCCTTGTTCTATTTCCTTCATAGCACCTGCCACCGTCTGAAATTATCTCGTCTGTGTTAGCGCCAGTCCTTCATGCTAGGATGGAAGCTCCACCAAAGGAGGGACATTGTTTCTGCCACTGTGGCATCTCCAAGCCCCAGTACATACAGTAGTATGCACTCAATAAACAGTTCGTGAATGCATGAACTGCACACATGTATAAAGTTAGAAAAGTTAAAGCCGTAGAGTAAGCACCCCAGATCCCATTCTACTGCCAAACTCAGTGCTTTCCCTCTTTTGAGTACAAAGGGCGTCCTCACAAAGCCCACAAAATCAGGCTAAATTACCTGTCATTTGGAAGCTTTAAGTGTATTTTCTATAAATATCTGAAATCCAAAGCTAGTTACACTAGGCTGGGTACCCAGCCTCACTCCCGTAATCCCAGCAGTTTGGGAGGCTGAGGAGGGTAGATCACTTGAGGTCAGGAGTTCGAGACCAGTCTGGCCAACATGGCAAAACCCCGTCTCTACTAAAAAAATACAAAAATTAGCCAGGTGTGGTGGTGGCCACCTATAGTCTCAGCTACTCAGGAGGCTGAGGCAAGAGAATCGCTTGAACCTGGGTGGTGAAGGTCGCAGCGAGCCAAGATCGAGCCACTGCACTCCAGGCTGGGTGACAAAGCGAGACTCTGTTTCAAAAGAAACCAACAACAACAAAAGATACAGTAAGAACTGTGAAGGTGAATTAAAATGGCTGAAGTTCAGGCAATAAGTGACTCAGACCCCAGCTCCATGAGTCCAGTACTGACCCAGATTCCTGAGTCAGCCCTAGGGGGGTTAGGTGAAGGTCCAACACCACCACAGAAAAGATGCTGAAATTAACAGTGTTTCCAACATGCAGAAACTTATGACCTCTGCAATGACTAGCTCATCCCCCTGTTTGAAAATGGACTTAAGACTGTAGGAAAATTTAAAATCCCCCCTGAGCAGAAACTCTGCAGTAAAGATGAACAGCACATTTTATATGGTGCTGGGTAACAGCAGGCACTAGAAATTCAATCAAAAACTATAAAAGGGAAAATAATCACTTTTCAAAATTAGGCTTAATTAACATACAAAATCCATCTGAAACAACTGAATTACCTGGTACACAAAGAAAACTTACAGGTGATGTGCTATGTGACTACTGTAGGACCACGGCTAAAAACATCTATTCCAGGGCTAGGCACAGCAGCTCATGCCTATAATCCCAGCGCTTTGGGAGGCTGAGGCAGGCAGATCACTTCAGCCTGGGGGTTCGAGATCAGCCTGGATAACACAAGGAGACCCTCTTCTCTATAAAAAAAAAAAAAAAAAAAAACTAGCCAGGTACATGCCTGTGTTCCC
>NW_022436942.1:81948467-81976826 GCF_009761245.1 Sapajus apella | reverse complement strand
ATGGGAAACATAGCAAGACCCGATCTCTACTGAAAAAAAAAAAAAAATAGCCATGCATGGTGGCACACGCCTGTAGTCCCAGCGACTTGGGAGGCTAAGGCAGGAGAATCGTTTAAACTCAGGTGTTTTAGTTTACAGTGAGCTGTGATCGTGCCACCACACTCCAGCCTGGGCAACAGGCTGGAGGGAGAACCTGTCTCTAAAAATAAATAAATAAATAACAAATTAGGGGTGTGCTTGTGCTAAATGCAACCTTTGGCGTATATTTCAGGGGCTTACACGTGCCCCTGGTATTGTTTTACTTTTCTCTCTTCATTATTTTTCTCCCCTGGTCCCCACATCTTTCCCCATCAATTATTTTTGTATTATTATTTCCCCATCAATTGTTTTTGTATTTTATGCATTTTTAAGGATTTCTGAATCCTTTCTTTGGAATATGAGAAACATCAATCAACACGAATGTATTAAAAATTAAAGACTGATTCTCTCTGGTATAAATAAAACTCCTATAACTTTAAGTAATTTGTGATAAGCTAAAACTGCTAACATTTCTTGAGTTCTTCTCATGCATTTTACTCAGTCCAGGACAGCGATGAGAATGTTCATTCTACATTGTTTGGAACATCTGGACGGCTACATATATGAATTAAAGTCACAGGGCACTTAATAAAAATGTTCTACAAAAATAAGACATTTCATTTTTTTAGAAAAGCACACAAGACTACAGCAAATCACTGAAGTCAAGGTCTAGAGTCTTTAAGAAGTCAGATGGGCCAGTCGCAGGGGCTCACGTCTGTGATCCCAGTACTCTGGAAGGCCGAGGGGGGCGGGTCATTTGAGCTCAGGGGTTACAGACCAGCCTGGGAAACATGGCGAAACCCCATCTTTACCAAAAATACAAAAAAAAAAGCCAGGCGTGGTGGAGCATCTGTGCTCCCAGCTACTCACGAGGCTGAGGTGGGAGGATTGCTTGGGAGGCATAGGGTTGCAGTGGGCCAAGACTGTGACACTGCACTCCGGCCTGGGTGACAGAGTGAGACCCCGTCTCAAAAAAAAAAAAAAAAAAAAAAAGGCCAGGTGGTTGTCTAACTACAGGCTCTGCATATTCTGGTCCAGGGGTTGCTGAGGAACATGGCCAATGTGAGGAATGACAGCAACAGTAAGCCCTTGGCAACACACTGAGAATACGGCTCCCCTGAAAAACAATGAACAAAATTAAGCAGCAGTATTTCTTAACTCTTTGATAACAGCATAGGAATAGGCTAGGTGTGGTGGGCCTCACGCCTGTAATCACAGCACTTTGGGAGGCCAAAGAGGGCAGATCACTGGAGGCCAGTTTGGGACTAGCCTGGCCAACACGGTGAAACCCCATCTCTACTAAAAATACAAAAATTAGCCGGGTGTGGTGGTGCTGTAATCTCAGGTACTCCAGAGGCTAAGGCACAAGAGTCACCTGAACCCAGGAGGCAGAGGTTGCAGTGAGACGAGGCTGTGCCACTGCACTCCAGCCCAAACAGTAATGGTGATCACTTCTAAGTGGCAATATTATCTATACATTTTGTTTTAAGTTTCTATATGTTTTACGCTTTCTGTAACATTTAGGTATCATTTAAAAAACGTGTTAAATTGACATAACATAATTGATCATAGAAATCTATTTCACCCTACCTTGATAATACTGAGTCCATGGATATAGAAGTTGCGGCCAACACACCTCATTTCTGTTGCAGTCATATTCTGTGTAATTGATCTGGAATCTACAAAACATTTTAGAGGGTTACAAAAACTACAAGTGAAAAGCATCAAAACTTGATTAAAGGAATAAACTTCCAATTTTCAAATATATATTTTTCTGCTTCCTAATGTCAACTAGGTGAGCAACTGGAATACCTTGTCAGGGGGCGGGGTAACTGTGCAGGAATTTTAATAAACTGGACCGATGCACTGATAAGGAGAAGGTCGACCTTGTGCTCACAGGTAAGCCCACACTGGTACTGCCAGTTCACCGAGGAGAACCTAGGAAGGAAAGATCACACGATCGGCATAGCCACCATTCAGTTCTATTCCACTAGGAACAGCAGGTAACGGATGCAATCACAATATAAGCTGAGGTTCTCTTAGGAAGTTTCACATTCTACCTGTGCTGTCTTTTTCTTTGTATTATGTCCATTTCCACAGACAGACCCAAGGAGAGAGAAGAGAAGCTCATAATAACCCTCATGGACCTATTATCCAGCGACAGCTGCCAGTATTCTTGTCAATGCCACTCCTTTCCAGCCAGGGCATTTTACACAGGTGCTATCAAAGGTAACTTTGTTCATCACCTGTTTTTCTCAAACAATGTAATAATAAAAGCAGCAGCTAGCCACTTATTGAGGGCTTTCCATGTTTGAGGCACAGGGAACAGGCACCTTCTACACACCATCTCATGTTATCCTCAAGAGTACCGTGGAGGCGGTAACTGCACTCGCATTTTCCCTAACAGAGCCACCACTCCCCATTCCCAGTTCAGTGAACCAGAAGGGACTGGCCCCAATCCAGAGGTGCACCTATCATCTGAGCCTAGTCAGTTAGAGCTGTCCATTGCCCCAGCCATGGGAATTGGTTTAGAAAGGAGCATGTGACCCAAACTGAACCAATAAAAGTCTGCCCGGATCTATTTTGAGAACGAGGAGGAAGGAGGGTCTCTTCCCACTGGACTTGCCGCAGTGACATAAGCCTGGATTGCTGGTGTTCATCTTTGCCATCTCTTGAGGAGAACCTCCCTGAGAATGAAGCCAACCCAAAGGAAGAGGAGAAAGAAAATAAAAAGATCCCTGACCACACTGGAACCATGAACCATGAACTAGCTGCATGTGGATTACTCTGAACTTGAACCAAAAAACTCCCCTTTTTGCTTAAGTCAGTATGAATTGGGCACCTGTCACTTAAAATTGATGGAGGCTTGATACATAAAGATATTATCACCATATTGCAGGGGAGGAAACTACAGCTCAGAAAGGTTAAGTGATTGCCTAGTGCCACACAGCTCCTCAGTGGGACAGCCATGATTGGAACTTATCTGCTGCCAAAGTCTCTAACCACAGGCAATATTCTCTGATCAGCATGTCAGTTACATTCATGGATTTCAAAATATACTTAGCACTGAGTAGCCCTTATTCTTCTTTGTACTCCCTAAAATACCTTGCAGAATCTTTTACACATAGCTTTATAAATACTTGTGAGACCAAGTCACCATAGTTCATACATATTCCATTTCTGCATATAAACATCTTGCTAATAATTGCAAGTTGTAAATAAACAATCAGATTCTAAGTGAGCATTTCCCTATTGTTCAGAACATCCTCAACTTTCCTGACACTCTCTAAACTACAGTGATCCAAGATGTGATCATACCTTGTCTCTACGCCAAGTATCTCCTGCTGAGTAATCCCTTCCACTGCGCCAGCATCTGAGATGAGGATGCGGATGCTCAGCTGAGCAGGAATATCCAGGCAGATGCCGTTCACACTGCCAGCCGGCGGGTCCACACCCGGATCAGGGGCATCTACACCTACGGAAATGTTAAGTTCACACTTTTCAAAGAATAATTTGATAAGTTTTCTTACGATTTGATGTTTTCCTAACCAAAATGGGAAATAATATTAGGTAAGCATCACATTAATGAGGCTTTAGTCTCTTACAGGCTCTGGTTACTTCTCAGTCCATAACTGTGTTATCCCTTGAAGTCTACAAGGCATAGGATGGCACCACCTACCAAAAACTGTGTTTAACATGTTTCCTTGTATGTTAAGCCAATCACTGGAACTTAAAAGCCCCGACTCACATATTAAAGCCATAAATCATGATTCAGTTTTCAAGCTCCCCACTGAAATCTACCCAGCCTTTTAACAAAACATGTATAATTGCGGTAAAATGCCATAATCTTTCCATGCAGTCACAGTTCTAGCAAAAGCTGTGTAAGACATTTAAAATTCATACTAACAACTTTAGGCCAGGCACAGTGGCTCACACCTGTAATACTAGCACTTTGGGAAGTCGAGGTAGAAGGACTGCTTGAGCCCAGGAGTTTGAAACCAGCCT
This sequence comes from Sapajus apella, assembly GCF_009761245.1. Taxonomy (NCBI): domain Eukaryota; kingdom Metazoa; phylum Chordata; class Mammalia; order Primates; family Cebidae; genus Sapajus; species Sapajus apella. The sequence goes on along the minus strand of NW_022436942.1, from coordinate 81,972,743 downwards.
GGGCAACATAGCAAAACCCCATCTTTTAGAGAAAAAAAATACCCAGGCAAGGTGCCACATACCTGTAGTCCCAGCTACCCAGGAGGCTAAGGTGAGAGGATTGCTGCAGCCTGGGACGTCAAGGCTGCAGTGATGGCACCATGGCACCACTACACTTCAGCCTGGACACAGAGTGAGAACCTCATCTCAAAAAATAAAAATCAGCCGGTCACAGTGGCTCACACCTGTAATCCCAGCTACTTGGGAGGCTGAGGCAGGAGAATCGCTTCAACCTGGGAGGTGGAGGTTGCAGTGAAGAGAGATCATGCCACTGCACTCCAGCCTGGGCAGCAAAGTGAGACTCCATCTCAAAAATAATAATAATTAAAAATTTTACAAACCCAAAATCCATACTAACAACTTTAGGATGTATTAGATAGATAAGTAATTTCCTAATGCGTTATCATAATATAAATTGGAAGAGAATGAAATTGAATGAGAAATTAATTTTCATTCACCTTGAAAACTAGCACTCATGAGAAAACCCAGCAAGGTCAATGAGAGGAAGTGGGGTAGGTTCTATGTCTCCTCTGAAGGGGGGTCTTTGCTCCTTCAGGAATTCTGAAGGTCAGTAGCACCGTTTTTATGCGTAATTTCTTTATACATGTGTCAACACCACTTCTCCTCTGCTTATTAACCAGGATCAAGGTTGCATTTTGGCTCAGACATTAAATAAAAGCTAATCCCTTCCACCTTGAAGGCAACAAAATGTCATTACCACACTGATTTCGTAACTAACCAACCTGGGTTCTCCATCTAGACATTTCCCCTACTTTTTATTTCCCAAGTGCTGACTTCTCTCCAGCCCTCAGGGTCATCCCATAGCCTATCTATATGGCCTGGGTGGCAGAGCCCAGCGCTTGACAAGCTCGGCCTCTGGATTCCATTTGCAAATGAAGATCTGGGTCTGGGCCCATGCCCTGAGCACCAGCTGGATAAGCAAACAGCAGCCTGAGGGCCCTGTGGAGGTAGGGGTCCAACAGGACTCCCTCCTCAAGTCAGAGAGTGGTCTGGGGCATCTCAAGCTCACAGACATATCACATGATCCATGACCACCACGAGGGCAGGGAGGGTCCTCATCACCATGACCCCAATCACAAGGAGCAGGCACAATACATGAGTGTGTGTCTGGATGGGCCCTTGTGTGAATTCCAGCCCACTGAGCCCAGCTGACCTCAGAGGGGATGGAAAGGGCAAGGGCAGGATCCAGAGGGCTGCTCCCCAGGCAGAGAAGGGGGGCACAGCAATGTGTGCAGGGAGAGCAAGGCAGGGGAAAGCAGAGACGCACAGTCACTGGCTCTTTCTGGCCCCAAAAGGCAATTCCATTAATTAGCTCAATAAAATAAGTTTTCTCTTCAACATATTTACACATTCAAGACTCCCTAAGAAACTGGGAAGACGTTACTTAACTTACTATCAGGGAACAGAGAAAAGAGGTTGGAACCCTGGGTGTTCATTCTAACTCTGCCAAAACTCACTGTGACCTTAGGCCTCTCCAACATAATCCAATGAGCTGGATCTCCATGACTCAAAGGACATTTGGGATTTGAGGTGAAATTGGGGCTGGTGAAGAAGCTGTAAAGTCTGCCTAACCTTTACTCCATGTGCATGTGGTGTGCCTTCTTCCCTTTGCATGCGATCTACTTGCCAGCTCAACACTGCAAATACCTTTGGCCAAAGGCACTGGGCTGTCAAGTCTTTTAATCTGGCCCCCATGATCCCTGCTGTTATTAGATCTGTTCTACCTTAATTACTTTTTTTCTTAACAACTTTATTGAGATATAACTGATATGCTATACACTCTACCCACTTAAAGTGTATAATTCGATGGTTTCTGGTATAGTCACAAAGCTGTGTAACAATCAGCAGATTCTCTTTTAGAACATTTTATTGCTCTGCAAAGAAAGAAATCCTTTATCCATGGCAGTCTCTCCCCATTTCCTCCCAACTCCTCAGCCTCTGGCATCCACTAATCTGCTGTCTCTATACATACTAAAAATCTTCAAACCTCGCTTGGACTTTGTTTCAATGTATTTTATTTTATTTTGTTTTATTTTTAGAGTGAGGATCTTGCTCTGTCATCCAGGTTGGAGTGCGGTGGTGTAATCAGAGCTCATCACTGCAGCCTCAAACTCCTGGGCTCAAGCAATCCTCTTTCCCCAGCATCCCAAGTAGCAGTGACTGCAGGGACATGCCACCACCCCTAATTTTTTAAACTTTTTGTAGAGACAAGGTCTCACTATGTTGCCCAGGCTGGTCTTAAACTCCTGGCCTCAAGCAATCCTCTTGCATTGGCCTCCCAAAGTGCTGAGATTATAGGCATGAGCCACTGTTCCCAGCCTTTTTACAAAGATTGTTGTTGGCCAGGCTCAGTGCCTCATGCCTGTAATCTCAACACTTTGAGAGGTTGAGGTGGGCAGATCACTTGAGCCCAGGAGTTGATGACCAGCCTGAGCAACATGGCAAAATCCACCTCTACAAATAATGCAAAAAATTAGCCAGATATGGTGGCACACACTTGTAGTGCCAGCTACTTGGGAGGCTGAGGCGGGAGGATCTCTTGAGCCTGGGAGGATGAGGCTGCAGTGAGCTGTGATTGCACCACTGCACACACCAGCCTGGGTGACAGAATAAGACCCTGTCTCTAAAAACAAAAAAGGTATCATGAATAAGAAGAAAAAGGCATGCCAAGTTTCCTGCCTGGAGAGCTAACCCTTGAACAAACATCCAGTTAAGCGTAGTTAAGCCTCAGGAAGATGACCTACTTACTCGGTTGGGCCCTAATGCTGCAACTACAGTTGGCAATCATAGCAACCAAGTTATAGGCTTTATTGTAACCCACTTTGACTTACGTATTATTTCAAGCCAGCCATCACTAAGATCAGTGTAATCGGAGTTGCCTCTCATTGCAACATGAGTCGCTTGTATTAATGAATCAAGTCTTTCAACAGCACTCACCCTGCAAGAGAATAAGACATTTCTCAGCTCATGGCCAGCAGGTCTTGTCCTAAAGTCCTTTCCAATGAATGTCCAGGTTTCACTTCCAAGTGCCTAAATGAAAAACTGCCAGAGGGGCCTGGCGCAGTGGCTCATGCCTGTAATCCCAGCACTTTGAGAGGCTGAGGCAGGCGATCACCTGAGGGTGGAAGTTCAAAGCCAGCCTGACCAACAGGGAGAAAGCCTACCTACTAAAAATATAAAATTAGCCAGGCGGGGTGGCACATGCCTGTAATCCCAGCTACTCAGGAGGCTGAGGCAGGAGAATAGCTCGAACCTGGGAGGCGAAGGTTGTGGTGAGCCAAGATTGCACCATTGCAGTCCAGCCTGGGCAACAAGAGTGAAACTATGCCTTAAAAAAAAAACTGCCAGAGGAACCCGCATTAAAAACTGGCAGGGTGTCACCCATGGAATGGGTATGTTTGATGGCCTTCCCAGGATGGACGTACACAGCTGGAGGAGGACATAGAGAAGCAATCTTTTACTTTAGACTTAAAATGTTAGTAATTTAGCCAGGAGCAGTGGCTCACGGCTGTAATCCCAACCCTTTGGGAGGCTAAGGTCAGAGGATTCCTTGAGCTCAAGAGTTCAAGACCAACCTGGGCAATATAACAAAACCCTGCCTCTACTATAAATACAAAAATTAGCCAGGCGTGATGGCACATGCCTATAGTCCCAACTACTTGGGAGGCTAAGGTGGGAAGAGTGCATGAGCCTTGCAGGGTTGAGGCTGCAGTGAGCCGAGATCACACTACTGCACTGCAGCATGGGTAACATGGCAAGACCCTGTCTCAAAAAAAAAAAAAAAAAATGTTAGTAACAAGTTGGGATCGCATGGCTCAAAGATTCTGCTGACAGTCACCAAACTTAGGAGGTAGTTAGAGCATACATCAAGTTACCAGGATAAATTGGTGGGCCAGAGTGATCCAATAATAAAAGTAATCTAAATATCTAGCTGGGATTTTGAGTCTTAAAATTAAGTGAAGACTAAGCGTTGGAACATAGCATCCCTCCTCCTTCCCGGCACTGTCAGTGGAGGGCACAAATCTCAGGAACTGCGGGAGAGGGTCTCTGCCCATGGACTCAGACCTCACAACCCATAATCAGGAGCTGCTGCCAACAATTTATACCAGTTTTCCTTAACTTCTCAATGTCTCCTGCATTTTCTTCCTGCTCCCCAAAGAACTACACATCTTGGGATATGCAAAGATAAAATGTGTGTAAGAATGCACGCAGGCCAGGCACAATGGCTCACACTTGTAACCCCAACACTTTGGGAGGCCCAGGCAGGTGGATTGTTTGAGCCCAGGAGTTTGAGACCAGCCTGAGCAACATGGTGAAACCCCATCTCTACAAAAAATATGAAAAATCAGCCAGGCATTGAGGTACACCTGTACTTCAAGATATTTGGGAGTCTGAAGTGGGAGGATCACCTGAGCTGAGCGGAGTCGGGCTATAGTGAGCCGTGGTCACACCACTGCGCTCCAGTCTGGATGAGAGTGAGATCTTGTCTCAAAAAAAAAAAAAAAGGCAAGCTAAAAAGAATGCATGCAAGCAAAACCACAATGAGATACCACTTCTTATCTATTAGGATGGCTACTGTCCAAAAAATACAAAAACAGAATATAGGCCAGGCACAGTGGCTCACGCCTATAATCCCAGCACTTTAGGAGGCCAAAGCAGGTGGACCTACTGAGCCTGGGGAGGTTGAGGCTGCAGTACGCCATGATTGTACCACTGCACCCAAGCCTGGGCGACACAATGAGACCCTGTCTCAAAAACAAAAACGTTAATCACCCCAATTATACCTTGTCCTGGCCTTTTTCATAGCTCTAGGAGTATAAGGTTCCAATGAGGCTGGGTGTGGTGGCTCACACCTGTAATCCTAGCACTTTGGGAGGCCTTGGTGGGCAGGTAACTTAAGGTCAGGAATTCAAGACCAACATGGTGAAACCCCGTCTCTACTAAAAATACAAAAAAAATCAGCCAGGTGTGGTGGTGCATGCCTGTAATCCCAGCTACTCAGGGTGCCTGAGGCAGGAGAATCACTTGAACCAGGGAGGCAGAGGCTGCAGTGAGCTGAGATTGCGCCACTGCACTCCAGCCTAGGTGACAAAGCGAGAATTCATCTCAACAACAAAAAAAAAGAGGTTCCAGTGAGCCGAACAAACTTTGGCAGAGAAATTTGCTTAAATTTGGATGAACTGGCTTTAGTCCCAAGAAAGAGGTCTATTTTCCCTCATATTGATGTTTGAATCAACTCTAAATTGTATTACATGTCTGCATTTATTTATTATCACTTTTACAAGTTTTAATTGACTCTAATTTTTCATAATTAATGTTGTCTTTGATATTCATGTAGTGAATCAATTTTTTTTCAGATGGACTCTCACTCTGTTGCCCAGGCTGGAGTGCAGTGGCACAATCTCAGCTCACTGCAACCTCTGCCGCCCAGGTTCAAGTGATTCTACTGCCTCAGCATCCCGAGTAGTTGGGATTACAGGCGCCTGCCACTGTGCCCAGCTAACTTTTGTATTTTAGTAGAGACAGGGTTTTGCCATCTTGGTCAGGCTGGTCTTAAACTCCTGCCCTCGTGATCACCCGCCTCAGCTTCCCAAAGTGCTGGGATTACAGGCGTTGAACCACTGTGCCTGGTCATGAATTAATTTTAAGAAAATCATTCACATTGCAGATAAATTCATCAATGAAATACTCACCTGAGCTGTGTACAATTTTCATTAATCCCAACTTCTAACAGGCATCCAGAGAGTGCATTTTCTCCAAATAAAATGGGTTTGAAATTTGCTGATGTACACAAACCCCTTCCAGCTATAAAAGAAAAAGATTATCCTCTTGCTACTTTTTGCTAAATAAAAGATTAACTTCAAAGGTTTTCTTGAAAAACAGGGAGAAAGTAGTAAGTAAAATAAAGTTTCCAGTTTTCAAAAGCTGAGATCACTGTTAATCTAATCCTTTCAAAGCTGAACAAAGATGCCTTTTTGTATCAGAATTCCCAGACCCTGAGCGGTGGTTTCTGACGGTTTCTTCAGAAAATGATATTGCCTCTGGCAGATGTTGGTAATGATCACTGACCACCGATTTCCCATAGTTCAGAATGAAGTTATTCTCCTGTCTCCAATTAGCACCATCCTGGGCTATAGGCAAGAACAGCATGGGACTCTCAAGCCAATCTCCTATTTAAATCTCTTTTACTAGCAACCAGCACTTCAGGTGCAAACAAGCTTAGCATTTCTCCTTAAAAAGCTGTAGAAGCATGAAAAACCACCACCACTGTTATTCAGCAGCATGTACCTCTCCTGCTAAATAAGCCAACCAGGCTTTAAAATAATTGAGCGCTTGATTAGATTACTACATACTGCAATATACAAAATAAAAAATACTTCTGGGCCAGGCGTGGTGGCTCACACCTGTAATTCCAGCACTTTGGGAGGCCGAGGCGGGTGGATCATGAGGTCAAGAGATCGAGACCATCCTGATCAACATGGTGAAACCCCGTCTCTACTAAAAATACAAAAAATTAGCTGGGCATGGTGGCGTGTGCCTGTAATCCCAGCTACTCAGGAGTCTGGGGCAGGAGAATTGCCTGAACCCAGGAGGCGGAGGTTGCGGTGAGCCGAGACAGCGCCATTGCACTCCAGCCTGGGTAACAAGAGCGAAACTCCATCTCAAAAAAAAAAAAAAAAAAATACTTCTAACACCAGTTTGCCAGAAGGCTAATCAAAATGATCAAACCGGATTACCTGACTGCCAAAGATGTAAAGTTGTGACATTATTCGTCCTGTTGATATTTAGAGCTCGGACAGGCTTTCCAAGTTGGTAACCTAGACAAACATGACAAAGGAGAATAAGCATGTTTCCGCCTATACTCTAGCATAGCAAGCCATAACTCAGCAAACAATACAAAAGAGAAATACATGATGAACCTCCTGGGTTCAAGCGATTGTCCCACCTCAGCCTCCCGAGTAGCTGGGACTACAGGCACCCACTATCATGTTAATTTTTGCATTTTTGTAGAGACGGGGGTTTCACCATGTTGGCCAGGCTGGTCTCGAACTCCTGACCTCATCATCCGCCCACCTCGGCCTCCCAAAATGCTGGCATTACAGGCATGAGCCACCATGCCCAGCCCCTTTTTTTTTTTTTTTTTTTAACAGACAAGGACATTCATTCAATATAAAAAATACATTTTAACAATAAAACCTGAAAAATAAATTGCAGGCATGAGTCAGTCTTGGACCTCTCCTGCAAAGACACAGAGGTGCTTATCAAGCCAGTGAAGGAACACTTGCTGAATGATAATACTGCTTATTACAGGGGCTCATAGAAGACATTTAAACCAAAGTAATCTTTTTTTTTTTTAAATGGATTCTCACTCTGTCACCCAGGCTGGAGTGCAGTGGTGTGATCTCGGCTCACTGCAACCTCTGCCTCCTGGGCTCAAGTGATTCTCTTGCCTCGGCCTCACAAATAGCTGAGATTACAGGTGCCCACCGCCACCTCAGGCTATTTTTTTGAATATTTAATAGAGACGGGGTTTCCCCAAGTTGGCCAGGCTGGCTTCTAACTCCTGACCTCAAGTGATGCACCTGCCTCAGCCTCCCAAAGTGCTAGGATTAAAGGTGTGAGCCACTGCGCCCGACCATAATCTTTCAATAGAACCTTTTCCCAGTAAATCCATTCAACCCCAAGGTCTGTTGCTAGGTCATATTCCTATCCATCTCCTATTAATGCAACTTATTACTTCCAATATTTTACTATGAAAATGTTCACATGTACAGAAAAGTTGAAAGTAATACCATGAATGTCAATACAACCACATCAAAATCAACTTTGTTAATATTTGGCCATATTGATCTTAACTATATCATACAGGTTGTGCATCCCTTATCTGAAATGCTTGAGACCAGAAGTGTTTGGAATTTTTTCCGATTTTGGAATGTTTGCATATTCCTGAGTCTTGGCTGTGCGCCGTGGCTCAAGCTTATAATCTCAGCACTTTAAGAGGCCGAGATGGACAGATTACTTGAGGTCAGGAGTTCAAGACCAGCCTGGCCAAGACAGCAAAATCCCATCTCTACTAAAAATACAAAAATTAGCCAGGCATGGTGGCACAGGTCTGTCATCCCAGCTACTCAGGAAACTGAGCCATGAGAATCACTTGAACCTAGGAGGCGGAGGTTGCAGTGAGCTAAAATCGCACCACTGAACTCCAGCCTGGGCCACAGAGTGAGGCTTCATCTCAAAAAAAAAAAACAGGTTATCTTGAGGGCGAGACCCAAGACTAAACATGATATTTATGTTCCATATACATGTTATACATATAGCCTGAAGGTAATTTTATACTATATTTTTAATAATTTTGTACAAGAAAATTTGCACATGAAGTTTGTGGACACTGAACCATCAGAAAGCAAAGGTGTCAGTGTGGAATTTCCCCCTTGTGGCACCATGTCGGTGATCCAAAAGTCTTAGATTTTAGAGCACTTTGGATTTCAGATTTTAGAGCACTTTGGATTTCAGATTTTCAGATTAGAGATGCTCAAATTAGATAAACATGTACATATACATATGGGATTTTTTTGCAGGACCATTTAAAATAAGCTGTGGAAAGCTAGGTGCAGTGGCTCATGCCTGTAATCTCAGCACCATGGGAGGCCAAGGTGGGTGGATCACCTGAGGTTAGGAGCTCAAGACCAGCCTGGCCAACAAGGAGAAACCCCAACTCTACTAAAAATACAAAATTAGGCCGGGCATGGTGGCTTACGCCAGTAATCCCAGCACTTTGGGAGGCCATGGTGGGTGGATCACCTGAGGTTAGAAGTTCGAGACCAGCCTGACCAATATGGAGAAACCCAGTCTTTCTTGAAAAAAACAAACAAAAAACAGGGTCCAATCAGACTCATGCATCATTTTTGTGTTTCCAGCTTTACGTCCCAACATTGCTGAACACCCAGCCTTGCCATGTGTATTTCATGCTCATATCTGCCTCCTAGGCTTCACTCAGGTTACCCCTGGTCCCAATACGCACCATCTGCTCTTCAAGGCACAACCCCTCCGCACAACCCCAGGATGGAAACTCACCAAGGGCACGGACTCACTGCTTTACCTCCAGCACTGAGAGCAATGCCTCACGCAAACTGGACACTCAACAAAGCTCCTTAAGGATCAGAAGTTTGGTTCAATAGCTGGGAGCAGTGGCTCATGCCTATAATCCCAGTACTTTGGGAGGCTGAGGTAGGTGGATCACTTGAGGTCAGGAGTTCAGGACGAGCCTGGCCAACATGGCAAAACCCCGTCTCTACTAAAAATACAAAAATTAGCCAGGTATGGTAGCTCATGCCTGTAGTCCCAGCTACTCAGGAGGCTGGGGCAGGAGAATCACTCGAACCTGGGAGGCAGAGGTTGCAGTAAGCCAAGATTGCACCACTCCAGCTTAGGGGACAGAGCAAGACTCCATCTCAAAAAAAAGAGAAGTTTGGTTCAATGATTAACTTTCTCCTCCTCCGAAGTTCTAGAGTACCTGTGCACCTGTGCGTTAAGTCCGGCATTGATTTTTTATCTTGGGTTTTTCACTGTTTGCTCAGCTCTGGCTCTTAACTATTTTTTTTTTTAAATAGGGTCTCATTCTGTTGCCCAGGTTGGAGTGCAGTGGTGTGATCACAGCTCACTGCAGCCTCAACTTCCTGGCCTCACTGCAGGCTTAACTCCCCAGGCTCAAGCCCTCCTTCCACCTCAGCCTCCTGAGTAGCTGGGACTATAGGCAAGTGCCACCACACACAGTTAATTTTTTTTTTTTTTTTTTTTGAGACAGAGTTTCACTCATGTTACCCAGGCTGGAGTGCAATGGCGCGATCTCGGCTCACCACAACCTCCGCCTCCTGGGTTCAGGCAATTCTCCTGCCTCAGCCTCCTGAGTAGCTGGGATTACAGGCACGCACCACCATGCCCAGCTAATTTTTTGTATTTTTAGTAGAGACGGGGTTTCACCATGTTGACCAGGATGGTCTCGATCTCTTGACCTCGTGACCCACCCGCCTCGGCCTCCCAAAGTGATGGGATTACAGGCTTGAGCCACCGCTCCCGGCCTAGTTAATTTTTTTTAAATCTGTTTGTATAGACAGGGTCTCACTATGTTGCCAGGGCTGGTCTCCAACTCCTGGGCTCAAGCCATCCTCCAGCCTTGGCCTCCCAAAGTGCTGGGATTTCAGGCGTGAGCCACCAAGCCTGGCCTCCATTATTTCTTAAAAAGTTAATTTTAGGCCAGCAATGGCAGCTCACACCTGTAATCCTAACACTTTAGGAGGCTGAAGTGGGCAGCCCAGCCCACTTGAGCCCAGAAGGTTGGGACCAGCCAGGAAACATAGCAAGACCCTATCTCTTCTTTTTTAGCTTTTTCTTTTTTTTCTTTGGAGACAAAGTCTAGCTCTGTCACCCAGCCTGTAGTGCAGTGGTGAGATCTCAGCTCACTGCAACCTCCATCTACCAGGTTCAAGCAATTCTTGTGCCTCAGCCTCCCAAGTAGCTGGGACTACAGGCACACGCCACCACACCTGTCTAATTTTTTGTACTGTTGTAGAGACGGGGTTTCACCGTGTTGCCCAAGCTGGTCTCGAACTCCTTAGTTCAAGCAATCTGCCCACCTCAGCCTTCCAAAGTGTTAGGATTACAGGTGTGAGCCACCACGCCCAGCCAGCAAAGACTCCATCTCTACAAAAAATACAAAAATGAGCCAGGCGTGGTGGCACACATCTACAGTTCCAACTACTTGGGAGGCTGAGGTGAAACGATCACTTCAGCCTGGGAGGTTAAGGCTGCGGTGAGTTGTGATCATAACCACTGCATTCCACCCTGGGTGATAGAGTGAGACTCTGTCTCAAAAAAATAATAATAATTTTATCGACATTTTAAATGTATTATGTCTCTCAAAAAACCAGTAACTAAAGACAAAGAATGCTTCACATTTACAACAACATGTTACTATATACAACAGACTATGTAAAAAAAAATTATGTTGCTATCACAAAAAGAATACCATGTCGGCCAGGCGTGGTGGCTCACACCTGTAATCCCAGCACTTTAGGAGTCTGAGGTGGGTGGATTACCTGAGGTCAGGCATTCAAGACCTGTCTGGCCAACACGGCAAAACCCCATCTCTACTAAAAGTACAAAACTTTGCTGAGCGTGGTGGTAGGCGCCTGTAATCCCAGCTACTTGGAGGAGAATCATTTGAACCCAGGAGGTAGAGGTTGCAGTGAGCCCGAATCGTGCCATTGCACTCCATTCTGGGTGACAAGAGGGAAACTCTGTCTCAAAAAATAAATAAGAAGAATACAGTGTTACAACAGAGAATAAAGAGGCTGGGCAGTGGCTCATGCCTGTAATCACAACATTTGGGAGGCTAAGGCCAGGGGATCACTTAAAGTCAGGAGTTCAAGACCAGCCTGGACAACAGGGTGAAACCCTGTCTCTACTAAAAGTATAAACATTATATTAAAGTGAGCGACCCTGCGAGCCTCTCTTTGGAGAAGTAGCAGATAAATAAAGCTTTCTGTGTTGTGTGGTTAAACAAAAAAAAAAAAAAAAATTACCAGGCATGGTGGTATGCACCTATAATCCCAGCTACTCAGGAGGCTGAGGCAGGAAAACTGCTTGAACCCAGGAGGCAGAGGTTGCAGTGAGCCGAAATTACACCACCGCACTCCAGCCTGGGCAACAGAGCAAGACCCTGTCTCAAAAAAAAGAGAGAGAGAATAAGAAAAAGGTCAGCAACTAAAACTGGAGAGAGTTACTTATAATCATCCTGATGGTGGCTGGGAGTATCAAACTAAAATATGTTTGTAAGATCAATGACTGTCATATACTCATCTTACCTGGATTTCCAGATAATTCCTCCTCATTACCACTATTATAGCTTAAAAATTTTACGACAAATCTCTGCGTCAATATCCCTAAAAATAAAACAAAATAAAAATATAACATGTATCATTTCACTAGGAAAAGAAATTATTCTCCATAGTGTCTTACGTAAAATTGCATTCTGACATGCAAAATATACTCATTGATTAAATCATAAATGCACATAGAAACAAGTCTGACTGAGTTTTATGGGTTATAATTATGAGAAACTTGAACAAAGAAAAAACAATACTTTTCAGTGAAAGCATGCTTGCTACCCTCATCAAAGTTACCTTTCTGGTGGGCATTAATCTCTGCCCTAATAATCTTGACATTTATTTCACTGATTGTATTGTTATTCCATTTGAAAATATAATGTTCTTCCACATTCACGATTCTGAGGGATGATCCATTATTTAAAGGAGCTTCTGCAAATACAAGAAAATGTTCATAAATTAAAGACCCTCTTTGAGCTTAACTCTATTACTGGGAAACTCCCTCTGCCTGTGTGGCCTTCCCTGAGTGCCTGCCCCTGCCCTCCCTATCTCCCTTTCCCTAACATACCCTGGTCACTGATTCCTCGAGGAAGCCTGCCCTGGCCCACCAAATCAGCATTCGCTGCCTCCTCTATGCCATCACGGTACCCAGAATGAGATCTGTCCCTTTCATTTCTGTGTCCCCAGCACCTGGCTCATAGCTTGCCATGGAGCACACACTTGGCAAAATGTTTGTGAGATGAAAGACCAGAGGGTCACTTCCATAAGGCAGGGGCTGGCTGTCTAATTCCTTACTATAGCGTAGGAACTCCGCTAATATTTGATGAGCTAATGAATACATTTGAGAATTATAACACATCAGAAAGAGACACCAAGCACTTTGGGAGACCAAGGCAGGTGGATCACCTTAGGTCAGGAGTTTGAGACCAGCCTGGGCAACAAGGTGAAATGCCGTCTCTACTAAAAATACAAAAATTAGCCAGGAGTGGTGGCAGCTGACTGTAATCCCAGATACTCAGGAGCCTAAGGCAGGAGAATCACTTGAACCTGGAAGGTGGAGGTTACAGTGAGGTGAGAACATGCTACTGCATTCCAGCCTGGGCGACAGAGCAAGACTCTGTCTCCAATTAGTAAAAAGAAAAGAATCACATATATCCTTCATTAAAAATTAAATTCCTGGTAAAATCAGCCAAAATCAGCCAGACACAGTGGCTCACACTTGTAATCCCTGCACTTTGGGAGGCTGAGGCAGGTGGATCACTTGAGGTCAGGAGTTTGAAACCAGGCTGGCCAACATGGCGAAACCTTGTCTCTACTAAAGATACAAAAAATTAGCCAGGTGTGGTGGCAAGCACCTGTAATCCCAGCTACTCAGGAGGCTGTGGCAGAAGAATCATTTGAACCCAGGATGTGAACGCTGCAGTGAGCCAAGATCACACCACTGCACTCCAGCCTGCGTGACAGAGCAAGACTCTATCTCAGAAAAAAAAAAAAAAAGCAGCCAAACTCTACATAACTTATTTGGCTGTATTGCAATTGCAAAATTTAATTATCTTAAAAAAAAAAAAAAAAAAAAAAGGAAAGAAAGCAAGATGTGAACATGCTGTGTCCTAAAGAATTCCTTAACACCGGGCGCAGTGGCTCACGCCTGTAATCTCAGCACTTTGGGAGGCCGAGGCGGGTGGATCACGAGGTCAAGAGATCGAGACCATCCTGGTCAACATGGTGAAACCCCGTCTCTACTAAAAATACAAAAAAACAGCTGGGCATGGTGGCGCGTGCCTGTAATCCCAGCTACTCAGGAGGCTGAGGTAGGAGAATTGCCTGAACCTAGGAGGCGGAGGTTGTGGTGAGCCGATATCGCGCCATTGCACTCCAGCCTGGGTAACAAGAGCGAAGCTCCGTCTCAAAAAAAAAAAAAAGAATTCCTTAACTATCAAACATTTAAGGAAAGGTTCATGGAAGCTGGAACTAGCAGGGATGGTGGAACTCACAGAAGCCAGGACTGTGGAGGAACAGGCCAGAGAGTACTCCAAAGCCCAGCAAGACAGAACAAGGAGCAAATGAAATGCTCCTGGCATAGTCTCCTAACTATTGTGAACCTTTTTAAGTGACTAATAAAAGCATATACTCTGGGGCTATATATTACTCGTAAGAAATGACACATCTGTTTCTGAAGAAATGATCTCAAAGTGTAACATTAAATACCTGTCCTGGTGATGAATTTGTCTAGGTCAGTTGCTTCCTCATAGATGACTTTTGGTGTAACTATGCCTAAGAGAGACATAAATTAACTTCCACAGGAGTAACACGGCCTACCACGATCACACTTACTCAGGCAAAGTACAGCTCATCAAGCAAACAATGCAAATAAACCTGCCCAGGCTGCCAACCGCAAAACTCTCCCCACTCCCCAAAAACCATCAGATAGGAGTCCCAGTCCTCTTTGCATCTAATTATAACTGAGGAGGAAAATCCACAATAAACAAACAAACAAAAAACAGGGTGACTGTGACGTAGAAACAAATATGCAGTTCACCGCTGGTGGCAATAAAAAATGGTGCAGACATTGTAGAGAACAATTTGGTGGGTCTTCAAGAAGTCATATTAGCATGACGTGTCAGTTCCACTCCTAGGTGTCTACCCAAAAGAAATGAAAACACACATCTATGAAAAAACTTGTACACGAGTGTTTATAGCAGTGCTCTTTAAAACAGTCGAGATATCAAGACAATCCACATGCCCATCAACTGACGAACGGACAAACACAATGTGGTCTGTCAATAGGATGGACTATGACTCAGCCATAAAAAGGAGCAAAGTGTGACACACGCCGGAACATGGATGAGCCACGGAACACCACACTAAGTGAAGAAGCCAGACACAAAAGGCCACATATGTATGCTTCTATTTCTAGGAAACATCCAGAATAAGCAATCCATGCAGACAGAAAGCAGATTGGTGGCTGCAGGGGCTGAGATAGAGGAGTGGCGCGTGACTGCTAATCGGTACAGATGCCCTTCTGAGATGATGGAATGTTCTGGAACTATAAAAAGGTAATGGTGGCATAACAGTATGGAAGGTCCTAAATGTCACTGAATTGTACACTTTAAAATGGTTCATTCTGGTAGGGTGCAGTGGCTCACATCTGTGATCCGAGCACTTTGGGAGGCCTAGGAGGGTGGATCACCTGAGGTTAGGAGTTCAAGACCAGCCTGGCCAACATGGTGAAACCCCATCTATAATAAAAATACAAAAATTACCCAGGCATGGTGGCAGGCACCTGTAGTCCCAGCTACTCGGGAGGCTGAGGCAGAATCGCTTGGACTCAGGAGGCGGAGGATGCAGTAAGCAGAGATTGCGCCACTGCACTCCAGCCTGCACAATGGAGCGAGACTCCGTCTCAAATCAAACAAACAAAAAGGTTAATTTTATGTTATTTGAATTTTACTTCAATTTCAAAATATTTAATATGCAACATGCTGTCTTACGGAACTAAACAATTAGCAGTTAAAATATTATTTGAAGCTGAACCAGTAAAAATGATTTATACTCTCATGAGATCATAGCTTATCTTCATGCTTGGGTCTGTGTTCTTTTTTTCAAAGAAATGTAACATACCTCCTAAGGCAACATTCTTGATCTTCTCATTGATAACACCATCTCGTTCTTGGTATGCTTCCAAATTAGTAACGCATTTAACATCAAAATTGTGAAGAAATGCCACTGGAGCTTCCTGCATGCACTGCCCAGCCAGGGACACCTGAGGGTGAAGGGCAAAGCCAACAGATTTACGGCCTCTCTCCTAATCATACAAAATAGATCAGCGTCCCTTATTGTTCTTTCTGCAGCCTGCTCCCATTGCTGGTCTGGTTTCAGCAATGGCAAGTTCACTGACTAGTTGACCAGCTTTAGCAAAACACTCAACTGATTTGCCCATCAAGGTCTGGAAGCCATTGGTTGTGGAGTCACAGCAAATATTATCTAATAAAAACAAAGAGGCCAGATGCGGTGGCTCACACCTGTAGTCCCAGCACTTTGGGAGGCCAAGGAGGGCGGATCACAAGGTCAGCAGATTGAGACCATCCTGGCTAACACGGTGAAACCCCATCTGTACCGAAAATACAAAAAATTAGCCGGGCATGGTGGCACATGCCTGTAGTTCCAGCTACTTGGGAGGCTGAGGCAGGAGAATCACTTGAACCCGGGAGGCAGAGGTTGCAGTGAGCAGAGATCACGCCACTGCACTCCAGCTTGGGGAGACAGAGCAAGACTCTGTGTCAAAAAAAAGAAAGAAAGAAAGAAAAAGAAAATCCCTTGTCATGTTCTGTTTACTTTGCAGAGACATGATTACAGTAAACCTCATGTTCTCTCCCTCAGCACCACCAGAGTTTAATACCATAAAAATGGATTCATATGAACAGGAAAGAGAAACTGTTTCACTTTCCACGCTTTCTTCCCACAAATATCATTCCTCATAATGTTGAACTTAACAAAGATTTCAGGGCCAGGCATGGTGGCTCATGCCTGTAATCCCAGCACTTTGGGAGGCCAAGGCAAGCAGATCACGAGATCAGGAGTTCAAAACCAGCCTGGCCAACATGGTAAAGCCTCATCTCTACTAAAAATACAAAAATTAGCCACGGCGTGGTGGACGGTGCCTGTAATCTCAGCTACTCGGGAGACTGAGGCAGGAGAATCGCTTGAAACCAGAAGGCAGAGGTTTCAGTGAGCTGAGATCACGCCCCTACACTCTAGCCTAGGTAACAAGAACAAAACTCCATCTCAAAAAAAAAAAAAGAAAAGAAAAGAAAAGATTTCAGGTCAGGAGCAGTGGCTCACACCTGTAATCCCAACACTTTGGAAGGCTGTAGTAGGAGGATCATTTGAACTCAGGAGTTCAAGACCAACCTGGACAACATAGTGAGACCCTGTCTCTACAAAAAGTAAAAAATTAGCTAGGCAGAAGCTGGGTGCAGTGGCCCACATCTGTAATCCCAGCACTTTGGGAGGCCAAGGTGGGTGGATCACCTGAGGTCAGGAATTCAAGACCAGCCTGACCAATATGGTGAATCCTTGTCGCTACTAAATATACAAAAATTAGCCAGGCATGGTGGTGCGTGCCTGTAATCCCAGCTATTCAGGAGGCTGAGGCAGGAGAGTTGCTTGAATCCAGGAGACGGAGGTAGCAGTGAGCTGAGATTGCACCACTGCACTCCAGCTTAGGCAACAGAAAAGACTCTAACTGAAAAATAATAATAATAAATAAACACAAAATTAGCCAGGCATGGTGGCATGCGTCTGTAGTCCCAGCTACGTGGGGGGACTGCTTGAGCCCAGGAGATCGAGGCTACAGTGAGCTGTGACTGCACCACTGCACTCCAGCCTAGGCGACAGAGCAAGATCCTGTCTTCATTCACTCATTCATTCATACATACATAAACGATTTCATATAAAACCTTAGAGCCTTAAAATATTTTTCAAAGTTTCAATGACAAATAAAATGATGTATTTATCTAACCATTGCTTTTTATATTGGAGCCTACTTGAGGGTAGTAGGTGGGAGGAGGGAGAGGATCAGAAAAAAAATATATTGGGTACTTGGCTTGAGTGACAAAATAATCTGCACAACAAAACCCCATGACACAAGTTCACCTATATAACAAACCTGCACATGTACCCCTGAACCTAAAAGTTTTTATAAAAAAGAAATAAAGAATGGGCCGGGCGCGGTGGCTCAAGCCTGTAATCCCAGCACTTTGGGAGGCCGAGGCGGGTGGATCACGAGGTCAAGAGATCGAGACCATCCTGGTCAACATGGTGAAACCCCGTCTCTACTAAAAATACAAAAAATTAGCTGGGCATGGTGGTGCGTGCCTGTAATCCCAGCTACTCAGGAGGCTGAGGCAGGAGAATTGCCTGAACCCAGGAGGCGGAGGTTGCGGTGAGCCGAGATCGCGCCATTGCACTCCAGCCTGGGTAACAAGAGCGAAACTCCGTCTCAAAAAAAAAAGAAAAAAAAAAAGAAATAAAGAATGATAGTTACTTCCAGCCAGGCACTGAGGCTCACGCTGTAATCTCAACACACCGGGAGGCCAAGGCAGAAGGATTTTGAGGCCTGGGCAACACAGTGAAACCCCCACCTGTACAAAAAAAAATTTTTGGTCGGGCGCGGCGGCTCATGCTGTAATCCTAGCACGTTGGGAGGCCAAAGTGGGCGAATCACTTTAGCCCAGGAGTTAGAGACCAGCCTGGACAACATGGAAAAACCCCATTTGTACAAAAAAATTAGCCAGGAATGGTGGCACACGCCTGTAGTCTCAGCTACTTGGGAGGCTGAGGTAGGGAGGATCATCCGAATGCGGGAGGTCAGGGCTGGAGTGAGTCAAGATCACGCCGGTGCACTCTACCCTAGGTCATAGAGCAAGACTATGTCTCAAACCAAAAAAAATGTTTTTAACTTTAAAAAAAAAGAAAAAATGATAGGTACTTCCATGGAAACTTATAGAAAACCTTTTGGTTTTATTTTGTACGTTCACTCTAAGTTTTAAGCAGACAGTGATTAATTTAAGAATGACTATATGTTTTATTTTTTTTATTTTTTTTTTTTTTGAGACGGAGTTTCGCTCTTGTTACCCCGGCTGGAGTGCAATGGCGCGATCTCGGCTCACCGCAACCTCCGCCTCCTGGGTTCAGGCAATTCTCCTGCCTCAGCCTCCTGAGTAGCTGGGATTACAGGCACGCGCCACCATGCCCAGCTAATTTTTTGTAGCTTTAGTAGAGACGGGGTTTCACCATGTTGACCAGGATGGTCTTGATCTCTTGACCTTGTGATCCGCCCGCCTCGGCCTCCCAAAGTGCTGGGATTACAGGCTTGAGCCACCGCGCCCGGCAACTATATGTTTTATTAATCTGGAGAACATAAATAGTTAAGTCCCTAAAAGGTACAAAAGAGAAAAATAAGTAACTTAAAAAGAGATTTTATATACTCCAAGAATGTTAAAAAAAAAAAAAAGAGAGAGATTTTAAAGAGAAATACGACTTAAATTAACAATAATAGGACAGGAAAAATAAGAGAAGGGTCTAGCATATGAATACTCCTGGGATTACCTGCGGGATAGTGAAATATGCCTTCTTCACGGTCATAATTGGATCTCCTTGTTTGTAACCAAAGTCTGCAAAGTCTTTTGGATCAGTGTGCACATACACTTCAAAGGAGGAGCCCTGTTTGGGGGAGCTGAAAATCAATAAGAAAAGCTGCATAGTGTCAGTTATCTGCAAAAACACAATTCTTCCTTAATGTTGTTCTTTACTTTTTTTCTGAGACGGAGTCTCACTCTGTCACCCAGGCTGTGGGTGACAGTGGCACAATCTTTGTTCACTGCTACCTCCATCTCCCAGGTTCAAGTAATTCTCGTTCCTCAGTCTCCTGAGTAGCTGGGATTACAGGCTCCCACCACCACATCCGGGCTAATTTTTTGAATTTTTAGTAGAGATGGGGTTTCACCACGTACCCAGGCTGGTCTTGAACTCCCAATCTCAGGTGATCTGCCTGCCTAAGCATCCCAAAGTGCTGGGATTACAGATGTGACCCACTGCGCCTAGCCTCTTTACTTTTTTAATTACAAAAATCACAGAGAAAATTTTAACAATATCAAACTATAAAATACAGGAAATTAAAATCCCCCACGAGCAACCACTCCTTCGCCTCCCCTAGAAAAGCACCATGAGGCCGGGCACGGTCGCTCACATCTGTAATCCCGGCACTTTGGGAGGCTGAGAAAGGTGAATCACCTAAGGTCAGGAGTTCAAGACCAGCCTGACCAACATGAAGAAACCCTGTCTCTACTAAAAATACAAAATTAGCCAGGTGTGGTGGTGCATGCCTGTAATCCCAGCTACTTGGGAGGCTGAGGCAGGAGAATCACTTGAATCTGAAAGGCGGAGGTTGCGGTGAGCCGAGATCACGCCACTGCACTCCAGCCTGGGCAACAAGAGCAAGACTCCATCTCAAAAAAAAGGCCGGGTGTGATGGCTCACGCCTATAATCACAACACTTTGGGAGGCTGAGGCAGGCAGATCACAAGGTCAGGAGATAGAGACCATCCTGGCTAACACAGTGAAACCCCGTCTCTACTAAAAATACAAAAGTTAGCCAGGTGGGGTGGTGTGCACCTGTAGTTTCCACTACTTGGGAGGCTGAGGCAGGAGAATCCCCTGAACCCGGGAGGTGGAGGCTACAGTGAGCCAAGATCGTGCCACTGCACTCCAGCCTGGGCAACAGAGCTAGACTCCATCTCAAAAAAAAACAAACAAAAAAGCAAGTGAGCTGTTTCCAGTGTCAATCAATTTATTTTCAAGGAGGTCCAATTCTCTCAAATAACGCAAAATAAACTGGCTAACTGAAATCTGGAATTGAATCCTCTAGGCAAAGAACCTCTGGAGAGGGGTTGGGAAAAATGGGACCACATTATAAGGCCTACTAGAGTATGGCCCCACCGGGGCGGGAGAACAATGCCCTATCCCAGGCGGCTGCTCTGACACTTACACGGCACCGTGATAGAAGTAACCAAGGAAGGGCGTGTTGGCCAGCGGCGACTGCACACACAGAAAGGGAAACCAGTCGGGGACAGCGTGTGTCGTCTCAGCGGAGCAGAGCTGATCAAAAGGAGGATTGACGTCTCCTCCAAACACGCCGGTGAAGCAGGACCCTCTGAACAGCTCTGTTAAGTTGGATGAGCATTCCTTGAAGGCAAACACAAAGGCAGGGGCTGTGGCCGCAGTGAGGATCTCCTGGCAAGCCCGATGAATGCTCACTGTTTATGCCCAGTAGGATGTTACTGAGTAAGCAAGAAAACCTATAATCTCTGTCTCATCTAAAAGTGCCTTGTGCCCATAGAAAGTAAAGTAGCTCTAGAATTTATTTTGTCAATTCCCCAAATAAGAAACTTCGGGCATTCAAGGGAACCACAGTTTTACTTGGGATATGAGATATTCCTGGTAAGACAAAAGAAGAAAAGATAGTACAGAACAGAGCCCAAATGAAGACAAAACCATAGTGAACCTCCTTTCTTAACTGTCATCACCATTCAAACCCTTAGCCCAGAAAAGCCTATGGACATTTAGAGTGAGGGGAAACATTCCGTATTCCACAAGGATCGCCAGGCCCTTGCTAAATTATAACAGGACCCAATTAATGTCATCAAGAAATTACTTGGGGCTGGGTACAGTGGCTCACACCTGTAATCCCAGCACTTTGGGAGGCTGAGGCAGGTGGATCACTTGAAGTCAGGAGTTTGAGAAAAATACTCAATTTATATGTTGTACCTGCTCTAAGCCTAAAAGAATAAAAATAAAAATTTAATTTTTTTTTTTGAGACAGAGTTTTGCTCTTGTTGTCCAGGCTGGAGTACAATGGGGTCATCTCGGCTCACCGCAACCTCTGTCTCCTGGATTCAAGCAATTCTCCTGCCTCAGCCTCCAGAGTCACTGGGATTACAGACATGTGCCACCGCGCCCAGCTAATTTTGTAGTTTTAGTAGAGGCGGGGTTTCTCCATGCTGGCCAGGCTGGTCTAGAACTCCCAACCTCAGGTGATCTGCCCACCTCAGCCTCCCAAAGTGCTGGGATTACAGGTGTGAGCCACCATGCCCAGCCAAAATTTAAAAATTTTTAAAAATACTCAATTTGAAAACAATTTGCAACAGAAAATATAATCTCAGTTTGGGAAGATCATCCCTTAAAAAGCTGTTGGGGCAAGGCATGGTGGCTCACACCTGTAATCCCAGCATTTTGGGAGGCAAAGGTAGGAGGACTGCTTGATCAGGAATTTGAAACCAGCCTGGGCATCATGGCAAAACCTGTCTCTATAAAAGATACAAAACAATTAGCTGGGTCTGAAGGTGCATGCCTGTGGTGCCAGCTACTCTGGAGGCTGAGGTAAGAGGATCGTTTGAGCCCGGGAGGTCAAGGCTGCAGTGAGCCATAATTGCACCACCACACACCAGCCTGGGTGACAGAGCAAGACTCTGTCTCAAAAAATAAAAAATAAAAAAAGCTGTTGGTGGCTCTCCTGGTGTTCTCACAGGTAGGGTAACTTTTGTGCCCAATAATCAAAAGAACATACCTGGTCACAGCAGCAGCGAATATCACAGGCCCCAGCTGTTAAATTACAAGGACAAGGACCAAGGGGCTGATACACCTGGTTAGGAATGACAGTCACGTTCTCTGAAAAGTACACACAACAGAAAAATTCAGCTTAAGAAACACTCTGACAAAGCATTATCACATTTTTGACATTCAAAAGAAAGCTGAATTGTCTTGTTTTGTAAATCATCATTACCAAGTATTCTACATTAAGGAATCCACAAAATATCTGAGGCCTGCATCTACCACTCCAGCAAAAACCCAAATACAAGAAAACACACCAGTTACAATGAACCAAAAAAGCCATCGTTGATGTGGAAGATCATCAATTGACTAAGAGTCACAAGTTAGTATACACATTATGTACTGATTTTAGGCTGGGTGGGGTGGCTCACACCTGCAATCCCAGCACTGTGGGAGGCCAAGGCAGGCAGATCACCTGAGGTCACAAGTTCAAGACCAGCCTGGCCAACATAGTAAAACGCTGTCTCTAACAAAAATATAAAAAGTAGCTGAGCATGGTGGTGTGCACCCAGCTACTCAGGAGGCTGAGGCAGGAGAATCGCTTGAACCCAGGAGGCAGAAGTTGCAGTGAGCCGAGAGCATGCCACTGTACTTCAGCCTGGGTGACAGAGTGAGACTCCATCTCAATAATAATAATAATAATAATAATAATAATAATAATGTACTGATTTTAGTTTTCAATACTCTGAACAATCCCGCTATAACACATCCTGATACTAAGCATTTTCTCCTGCTAATTCATTTCCTCTTCTTGGAAGATAAAACTGAAGCCATGGTGACATATCAGAGAGCTTATGTGGAATCCATCCAATCACAAGATCATATTTAATTTTGCAAGACACTTGACTTCAAGTCTCTATTATGCTGTAAACTCAGATCCTCACACCATGATTCTGTTTCAATCATGGAGGAACTAAGTAAGTAAAAAGGAGGCAACTGTATTTTATTGTATTTTAGTTTTTTCAGATAGGATCTCACTATGATGCCCAGGTTAGTACTGAACTCCTCAGTCCTCCTGCTTCAGCCTCCTGAGTAGCTGGGATAACAGGTGAGAGCCTGTAGGAGGCTCATCTTTATAATTCCAGCACTTTGGGAGGCCAAGGTGGTTGGATCACTTGAGGTCAGGAGTTCGAGACTTGCCTGGGCAACATGATGAAGCCGGGTCTCTAATAAAAACACAAAACTAAGCCAGGCATGGTGGTACACACCTGTAGTCCCAGCTACTTGGGAGGCCAAGGCAGGAGAATCACTTGAACCCAGGACGGCGGAGTTGCAGTGAGCCAAGATCGCGCCACTGCACTCCAGCCTGGCAACAAAGTGAGACTCTCCCTCAACCTCAAAAAAGAAAAACAAAAGGTTAAGCAAGGTGGCTCACACCTGCAATCCCAGCACTTTGAGAGGCCAAGGCAGGTGGATCACAAGGTCAAAAGATTGAGACCATCCTGGCCAACATGGTGAAACTTCATCTCTACTAAAAATACAAAAATTAGCTGGGCATGGTGGTGCATGCCTCTAATCTTAGCTGCTCAAGAGGCTGACAGGAGAATCGCTTGAACCAGGGAGGTGGAGGGAGTTTGCAGTGAGCCAAGATCATGCCACTGCACACCAGCCGGAGCGATGGAGCGAGACTCCGTCTCAAAAAAAAAAAAAAAAAAAAAGAAACATAAAAATTAATTTAATAATTTTACTGAACCCAACATATCAAAAATAATATCATTGCAACAGGCAATCAATGAAAAACTTATAAATGAGCTATTTCACATTCTTTGTTTCACAGTAAAGTCCTCAAAAACTGGTGGCTATTTGACAGTTACAGCACATCTCAATTAAGATCCATCCGCTGTCAAGTGTCCAGTGTCCAGACATGGCTCATGACTGTGGTACCCAATAGTGCAGGTGGGACAAACATGGTATGACCATGAGAGTATGGGGGGGTGGGCTTATCCAGGGCTTATACAGTGAGACAGGGGCGGGGTTATGCAGGGATGAGACAGTGAGGGGGGGTTATGCATGGATGAGACAGTTGGGGGAGGTTATGCAGGGATGAGACAGTGAGACGGGGGAGGTTATGCAGGGATGATGCAGTAAGACAAGGGTGTGGTTATGCAGGGATGATGCAGTGAGACGGGGTGGGGTTATGCAGGGATGAGACAGTGAG
>NW_022436942.1:81943806-81948367 GCF_009761245.1 Sapajus apella | reverse complement strand
GACAGCGAGGGGGGGTTATGGAGGGATGAGACAGTGACACGGGGGGGGTTAAGCAGGGATGAGACAGTGAGATGGGGGGTTATGCAGGGATGAGACAGTGACTTGGGGGGGTTATGCAGGGATGAGACAGTGAAACCGGGGGGTTATGCAGGGATGAGACAGTGAGTCCGGGGGGTTATGCAGGGATGAGACAGTGAGACCGGGGGGTTATGCAGGGATGAGACAGTGAGACCGGGGGGTTATGCAGGGATGAGACAGCAAGACAGGGGGGTTATGCAGGGATGAGACAGTGAGACAGGGGCAGGGTTACACAGGGATGAGACAGTGAGACGGGGCAGGGTAATGCAGGGATGAGACAGTAAGACAGGGGCAGGTTATGCAGGGATGATATGGGGAGACACAGCAGCTTCCCTGAGGGACTCTCACTCTCAGAGGGAGGAGACAGGTAAAGAGATTTTGTGACCATAAATGAGTAAACACCAAAATAAATCTTTCATGGGAACCCAGGGAGGGCACTTTCCTTAGGCCGGGTGTCAGGAGACTTGCAGAGAGAAGCATGCGCTGAGCCTGAACCACACATTTGTACAGGTAAGAGGGGCTACTGGAGAGCTGTAGGTGGAAGGCAGAGGGAGCGGATGAACAGGGGAAACACTGTAGTGCAGGGGAGAAGGTGGCGGGTGTGAATGGGACAAGGCCAGAGAAAGCAGCTCAGGAGAGCATGCAGGAATTCAGGTGAGAGGAGAGGCACTTGGGGATAACATACTTGGAGACAAGGGGAAATGCCCAAGAAATGCTGGAAGAGGTCGACATCGGCAGGGCCCATCGCTTACTGCCCTTCAGGATGGTTTCTGAACTTCTTTTCCTCTTTGAAGAGGAATATGTTACATGGCATTTCAGCCTCCTAACTCGGAATCCAGTGACAGTAATGTTTTGGGTTTCTCTCAATCATTTATCAGATAAAAGTATCAGTCTGCTGAATTTTACTATTGCATTTGGTATACATTAGAAAACTATGCAGCAACTATCTGTTTAAACCCCACATAATAGTTAACTTTAATGACACAATAGGTGAAGTATCTAAAGAACAACTCACAATCTGTTCTATGCTATAATAGAGCAGAACGTCAATGGTATGTCAATGGTATCCGGAACAAGGAGAAGGCCCACATGGCAGACCTCGTTACAGGGGTAAGGGGCTCACCCTCAGTGTTATCAAAAAGCAAGGCACTTTATTAATTGATTGATTTTTTTTTTTTTTTGAGACAGGGTTTCACTTTGTTGCCCAGGCTGAAGTGTGCAGTGGCACAATCACAGCTCACTGCAGCCTCAAGCTCCCTGGGCTCAGGTGATCCTCCTGCCTCAGCCTCCCAAGTAGCTGGGACCACAGGCATGCACCATCATGCCCAGCTAACGTCTGTATTTTCTGTAAAGACGGGATCTCACTATGTTGTCTATGCTGGTCTCAACTCCTGGGCTCAAGTGATCCTCCCACCTTGGCCTCCCAAATTATTTTACAGGCATAGGGCATAAGCCACCACCCCCAGCCACAAGGCACTCTAGAATAGGTGGCTCGTGGCACCTATTGTAAAACCTCTTCTAAAACCCTATTCTAACCCACAGAACAGGGTTTTACTATGTGTCATACAGATAAATGTTTGAGTGTTGATTTCTATGTTTGCCACATTGTTTGCTAGCTTCATTGTCACTAGAAATAACACATACTGCCTATCTGTGCTTCCATTCTTTTTCTGTTTTTAATCGCTGGCTGGCTGGGTACAAAATTTTTCTTTTTTCTTTTTTTTTTTTTTTGAGACGGAGTTTCACTCATGTTACCCAGGCTGGAGTGCAATGGCGCAATCTCGGCTCACTGCAACCTCCGCCTCGTGGGTTCAGGCAATTCTCCTGCCTCCGCCTCCTGAGTAGCTGGGATTACAGGCAGGCGCCACCATGCCCAGCTAATTTTTTGTAGTTTTAGTAGAGACGGGGTTTCACCATGTTGACCAGGATGGTCTCGATCTCTTGACCTCGTGATCCACCCGCCTCGGCCTCCCAAAGTGCTGGGATTACAGGCGTGAGCCACCGCGCCCGGCCCCAAAATTTTTCATACCTTGAAACCAGCCTGACCAACATGGAGAAACCCCGTCTCTACTACAAATACAAAATTAGTTGGGCTTGGTGACACATGCTTGTAATCCCAGCTACTCTGGAGGCTGAGGTAGGAGAATCACTTGATCCTGGGAGGCGGAGGTTGCAGTGAGCCGAGATGGCGTTACTGCACTCCAGCCTGGGCAACAAGAGCAAAACTCTGTCTCAAAAAACAAACAAACAAAAATGTTCATACCTTCATGGGGTCAGAGGGGACAACTCAAGTACTCACATACAAAGATGTTCAATTTTCTACGTCTGGTATTCTAAAATACTACCTAAACATACTCGAGCATACTTTCCTTTTTTTTTTTTTTTTTTTTTTGAGACAGGGTCTCACTCTGTCAACCAGGCTGCAGTACATGGAGCAATCTCGGTTCACTGCAACCTCTGCCTCCTGGGCTCACGTGTTCCCCCAACCTTAGCCTCCACAGTAGCTGGGGCTATAGGCACCCACTACCACGCACAGCTAATTTTTGTGTTTTTTTGTAGAGATGGGGTTTTGCTACGTTGCCCAGGCTGGTCTTAAACTCCCAGGCTCAAGTGGTCCACTTGCCTCAGCCTCCAAAAGTGCTGGGATTACAGGTGTGAGCCACCACTCAGCCTCAAGCATATTTCTCAAAGGAAAAAAGTCAGTGCTTTGAATGGTACAGCTATCAGGAATCCCTCCTGTTGTTTTGGGTTTGTTTTTTTTTTTTTTTAAAATCACTGAATACTTTGTTTTTGCTTTGTTTTGAATTTTAAGCCAAAGAAAAACTTAAAACTTTTAAGTAGGTAACACATTTGCATGGTTCTCAAAAAATCAAAAGCAGATAAAAAAAGAAAAGTCCTCCCTGTCAGCCCTTTCCTATTCCCACATCATCCTCCAACTTGGTAGCACATTCTCACCTTCTCCAACTTCCTTCCAGAATTTCTTTATGCAAATGTTTGCATTTCTGCATCCTTTATGACAAAAGCCAGCACACTGTAGGCAGCCATCTGCACTTTTGGCTTTTCTCACTTCATTCATCTTGGAGGTCTTTCCATGCAAGTCCCCTGAGGGCACAGTGGTCTGCTGCAGGGAGCTGTGGAAACTCCTCTTATCATCCTCAACTTCCAGAAGCATAGGAAGGACCACAGTTCGGGATGTAATAAGGGAATTGGCAATAAAGGAGCCTCCAGGTAACAGACTTTTGCTACTGAAGTCTGGAATGCTTCTCCCTCCATGCCACATGGCCATAAAGGCAAGAGATGTCAGAGTTTGCCACAGGGGACAGGAAACATGGCAGTAGCAGTCATTATAGCAGACCCCTCTATGTCGGCACATCTAGTAGAAAGCTCTTTTGGTTTAAGAACATTAACATCACGTGACAGGGAGATTTTCTCACGTCCAAAGACTCATGTATATGGGCATAATGATCTTTGCTGCAGCATCAAAAGCTGGGAACAGAGCAGTTCCCAGTTGCAGTGGCTCGTGCCTATAATCCCAGCACTTCAGGAGGCTAAGGTGGGAGGATCACTTGGGCCCAGTAGTTCAAAACCAGCCTGGCTAACATAGTGAGACCCTGTCTCTACAAAAAATGTAAAAATTAGCCAGGTGTGGTGGTACACGCCGGTAGCCCTAGCTACTCTGGAGGCTGTGGCAGGAGAATCACTTGAACCAGGAAGGTTGAGGCTGCAGTGAGCCAGGATCATGCCCCTGCATTCTAGCTGCAGCCTGGGTAACAGAGTGAGACCCTGTCTCTAAAAAAGTGAAAATAAAAATAAACTTTAAAAAAAGCCAGAAATGACATAAACTTTATCAGCAAAGGCTACTTAAATAAACAACAGTCGCCGGGCACAGTGGCTTATGCCTGTAATCCCAGCACTTTGGTAGGCGGAGGTGGATGGATCACGAGGTCAGGAGATTGAGACCATCCTGGCTAACACAGTAAAACCCATCTCTATTAAAAATACAAAAAAATTAGCCAGGCATGGTGGCACATGCCTGTAATCCCAGCTACTTGGGAGGCTGAGGCAAGAGAATCACTTGAACCCAGGAGGCAGAGGTTGCAGTGAGCCAAGATCGTGCCACTGCACTCCAGCCTGGGCAACAGAGCGAGACTATGTCTCAAAAATAAATAAATAAACAAACAATAGTCTAACCACACAATGGAATACAATGCAGCTCTTCAGCAGAATGAGGTGAACCTACATGTGTTCATGTGGAATAATCTGTTATAATATTTTTTTGAAAGTATAGAATTGCGAATCATGTGTTGTTACTGTGTGTGTGTGTGCGTGTGTGTGTGTGTGTGTGTGTGTGTGTAAGGGAATACACACCTCTATAAATTAGCAGACTGACTTTAGGAAGGGGAACAGGAAGTCAAAAGCATTCACTGAAAATCTGCTGTTTTTCTGTATTCCGTAAACTCATTCATGAGTTTTTCTCTTCCTT
>NW_022436942.1:81909981-81923806 GCF_009761245.1 Sapajus apella | reverse complement strand
TATTGAAGTTAACTGTTGATTCAAATAAGATACTCTATGTTGATTAGTGCCATTACTCCACAAACAATCCCTTTTCCAAAGCTAAGGTCAAATTTCGCATGCCATGCATTTCACAATGAGGACCTGGATTCAGGTAGTCGGTTAGAAAGCCCATGATGGGTAATGACAAGCTGACTTTAATGAATGACCACTTCATTAAAAAAATAAAAGCCGCAAACATGTGCTTTCTTGCCCCTTTCTGGACAGAAACAAGTCATAGGATATTTTAGGATATATTGCACAGAATGACTCCCTAAAACAAATCAGTTCTCCAGAAGCACAGGATGAGAAGGATGTTCGGGAAATATTTTCTGTGAGAAGGTCACTACATTAAAAATCGTCCTATACCTATCTTTATTTTTTTTAGTCTTCCCGACAAAGATTCTGCTATATAATTTCCATTAACAGCGCTAACAGATGAAGAAAACAGTTGATCCTCAGGCAGACACTTTCGGCTTCTTTTTCTTGGCTTTCAGTACTGGAGGCAGAGAAATCTTAAAGGCTGTCCTGTAATTATAGAGAGGAAAACATTTTTTAATGTTCTAGAGCTGTGAAGTATGAGTCACCCACACAATCTCAAAGGTACTTACTCGCAGGTAGTACAAATGGGGCTGAAATTGCAGAATACTGTAAATTGAAAGAAAAAAAAGAAACAATAGGGTGGCTGAAAAACAACACAGCTGAGAAACTGTTTTCCTGCCCCCCAACATAGAAAAAAAAAGAAAAACTAGGTACATGAACTTACTTGACAAACACACAGAACAGACATAACCAATTTCAATGAGATTTCGATGACAGAAGCAAGCAGCCCTGTAGTCAACATGAACTGGGGGTGGCAGGATTAACTGAGATCTCTGATCTTGATCGGGAAGAAACACCCACTGTAAAATAAACAAACAAAAGGGTTTATTGAAAACACGGAGAAAAAATAACATGAAGCCCACCATTCTAGGCCTTGAAATTCCAAGGCCCACATTTATTCCTTTCTTCCAAGTACTAGCTCCAGCCATCTTGCTTCCAGTCCTTTCCCAGCACGCAGAGGTCGTCCTTCCCTCCAGGCATCAGGGTTGCCGCTGTCTCCTTACCAGCAAGTACTGCAAAAGGGATGGCATCTGGGGCACCTTTAGGTACAGTCCTCCTGTGATGTCACAAGCCTGCAAGACACAGACAGCTTGCTGCCAAACTCACACGTACATAGGCTTTCCAGAGGAGTGGGATTCTCACCAGCAATGCTTTAGGTCTACCAAACCAGAGGGGGATATGTGAATTACTATTATTATTTTGACAGAGTCTTGCTCTGTCACCCAGGCTGGAATGCAGTGGCGTGATCTTGGCTCGCTGCAACCTTCCCCTTCTGGGTTCAAGTGATTCTTCTGCCTCAGTCTCCCGAGTAGCTGGGATTACAGGTGCCTGCCACCATGCCCAGCTAATTCTTGTATTTTTAGTAGAGATGAGGTTTCACTATGTTGGCCAGGCTGGTTTCGAACTCCCAACCTCATGATCCGATCACCTCAGCCTCCCAAAGTGCTGGGATTACAAGCATGAGCCACTGTGCCCGGCCTCTGCTTTCTATCTCTATGGATATACCCATTAGTGACATTTCATGTAAATGAAATCACGCAAAATATGGCCTTTTGTGAGTCGTCGTTTTCAAGGTCTGTCCATGCTGTAGGATATATCAGCATTTCATTCCTTTTAATAACAAATAACATTCCATTGTATGGATATGGCACCATTTGTTTATCCATTCATCAGTGCACGGACATTTGCGTTGTTTTCACTTTGGGGCCATTATGAATAACGTGGCTATGAATATTCATGTATTCACACACAAATTTTTCTGTGGACCCATGTTTATGTTTTCATGTCTCTTGAGTTTATAATAGGAGTATAACTCCAATTATACCTAGGAAATTAATTGCTGGGTCACATGCTAATTGGTCTCTTTCTTTTTTTTTTCTGACATGGCGTCTCACTCTGTCACTCAGGCTGAAGTGCAGTGGTGTGATCTCAGCTCATTGCAACCTCTGCCTCTTGGGTTCAAGTGTTTCTCCTCGCTCAGCCTCCCAAGTAGCAGGGATTACAGGCATGTGTCACCACCACATCTGGCTAATTTTTGTTTCTTTCTTTTTTTTTTTTAGTCAGAGTCAGAGTCTAGCTCCGTTACCCAGGCTGGAGTGCAGGGAGGCAATCTCGGCTGCTCTGGGTTAGGGTTTTACACTTGGATCTTGGCTTAGGGTTTTCTAGCTCTGATTCTAGGATTGAGGGTCCTCTGATAGCACAGTCCTGGTTCAGCTGGTCTATTAGATTCATTTACACATTTAACAACTATTTTAGAGCACCGTGCGGGGTTACAGCACTACACAGTGTCCATCCTCGTGAAGTTAACGTTCTAGTGGAGAAGACAGAGAGTAAATCAGTTAAGTAAATGCAAAAATAATGTTATAGGTTATGACCACTTCTATGAAGAAAAATAAAGCAGGGTAAGGGGAGAGGGAGTAACACTGACACTGGTGGTCAGGGAAGGCTTCTCTGAGGAGGTGGCACAGAAGTAGAGACCTGAAGGCAGGCAGGGAGTAGGCCATGCAAACACCTGAGGGAAGAGCTTGTGAGCAGAATGAACAGCTAAAGCAGGGACCCTCTGGCGGAAGCAGGCCTGTTTCAAGCAGTAGCAAGGACACGGGTGGGGCCAGATGGGAGAGGGAGAGTGTGAAAGATTCGGGCAAAAGGTTCCCATGAGCCTCAGCAGGTGGCATCTTAAAGGCCCTGGCAGGCCCTGACTCTGGGTTTTAGTTGACATGTGATGACAGGCCATGGGAGGGTTTCAAGCAAGTGAGCACCATGTTCGAATTTATATTAGGTTGGTGAAAAGTAATTGCAGTTTTTGCTGTTAGATTATAGGCATGAGCCACTGAGCTCAGCCAGGATATATTTTAAAGACAGAATCAACAGGATTTGCTCATGGATATGAAAGGAGGGAAGAGAAGAGACAGGAAGAGTTGGGTTTTTGCTTGAACTGCTGAGCGAGCTGCAGTGCCACTTAGGAAGATGGCGCAGGAAGAGGCTGAGAGGACAAACCAAGCGCTCTCTGCTTTGGACACACGACGTGGAAGATGC
The DNA here is from genome assembly GCF_009761245.1 of Sapajus apella. NCBI lineage: Eukaryota > Metazoa > Chordata > Mammalia > Primates > Cebidae > Sapajus > Sapajus apella. The sequence continues at coordinate 81,920,650 of NW_022436942.1, read as the reverse complement.
CTGCCAGATGTCCAAGAGCAGGTACTACGGACAGGGCGGATTCTGCAAGTCTGGAACTCAGGAGAGTCTGGGACTGGACTAGAGAATGAATGTGAGGGCCGGGGAGGTAGAGCTGGCATTTGAAGTCATGGCAGAGGCAAGATCGTCTTGGAGTTACAGATAATGTGTAGACTGAAATGTGCTGCTAACACATGAATTCAAACTTTTTGAATTTTTACTACTGAAACATAATACATACAAGAATCTATATACATAATGTGCAAATACGGTGTGTGTGGTTTTTTTTTTTGAGATGAAGTTTCGCTCTTGTTGCCCAGACTGGAATGTAATGGCACCATCTTGGCTCCCAGGTGATTCAAGTGATTCTCCTGCCTCAGCCTCCCGAGTAGCTGGGATTACAGGCATGCGCCACCACGCTTGGCTAATTTTTCTATTTTTAGTAGAGATGGGTTTCTCCATGTTGGTCAGGCTGGTCTCAAACTCCCGACCTCAGGTGATTTGCCCTCCTCAGTCTCCCAAAGTGCTGGGATTATAGGTGTGAGACAACGCGCTTGGCCAAGTATGGTTTAAATAATAAAATAAACATCATATCTGTATACCTACGATCAGCTGAAGAAACAGTACAGTCTCAGAACCTTTGAAGCCTATGAATTTCTGACTGGACCTTGCTCTCCTCATCCTTCATCTGTAGCAGTAACCTAAATTCAGGGTTTGTCACAGTTTTGTGCTTGTAACTGATCCTTTAGGAAACAACATTTGTGGCCAAAAAACATCTAACATAAGCTTGGTAATTTCTTCAGACTTACTTTAGGGTTAGGGTTTTGTTTCCCTTTCAAGTTAAAGTAAAATTCAGTTTTTGTCTTTTTCATTAAAAAGCAACATCTGGCTTTGCGAGCAGAGAGAACACCTGGCGCAGTGACCCTCTGGCTGAAGCAGGCCTGTTTCAGGCAGTAGCAAGGAGGCAGGTGGGGCCGGACGGGAGAGGGAGAGTGTGAAAGATGCAGGGCAAAAGGTTCCCAGGAGCCTCAGCAGGTAGCACAGTGGCTCATGCCTGTAATCCCAGCACTTTGGGAGGCAGAGGTGGGTGAATCACAAGGTTAGGAGTTCAAGATCAGCCTGGCCAAGATGGTGACACCTTGTCTCTACTAAATATACAAAAATTAGCCAGGTGTGGTGGCAGGCACCTGTAATCCCAGCTACTCAGGAAGCTGTAGCAGAGAACTGCTTGAACCCGGGGGGGGGGGGGGAGTTTGCAGTGAGCCCTGATCCCGCCACTGCACTCCAGCCTGGGTGACAAAGGGAGACTCTGTCTCAAAGGAAAAAGCAACATCTGATAGTGCTGTCCAACAGAAATATAATGCAAGCAATATGTAATTTAAAATTTTCTAGTAGCTCCCTAAGAAAGGGGGAAATAAATACATAAAATTAGGTTCAGGCCAGGCATGGTGGCTCACGCCTGTAATCCCAGCACTTTGGAAGGCCAAGGTGGGCAGATCACGAGTTCAGAAGTTCGAGACCAGCCTGGCCAACATGGTGAAACCCTGTCTCTACTAAAAATACAAAAATTAGCCAGGCGCAGTCGTGGGCGCCTATAATCCCAGCTACTCGGGAGGCTGAGGCAGGACAAACACTTGAACCCGGGAGGCAGAGGTTGCGGTGAGCCAAGACCATGCCACTGCACTCCAGCCTGGGTGACAGAGCAAGACTCCGCCTCAAAAAAAAAAAAATTAGGTTCAATAACATGTTTTATTTAACCCAATATACCCAAAGCATTTTCATTTTGAATTGTAATCAATATAAAATCACTAATTTTCATAACCAGACACACAAAGCATGGTTTTAAAACATACCTGTTGGAGGAGCCCTGAATCGGAGTCTAAAACACAGGCATCAATCAAAATATTCTGAAAGAAACATTTTAAAGATATTACAGGAATAATAACAATAATGACTACCCTACCCTGAGAACATACTACACGCCATACTCTATGCTTAAAATAGCTTGCTCAATACACATCACGGCAGATATTTCATTTGCATTTGGCAGCTGAAGCACCCAGGACATAGCTGGGCTGTGGTCACAGAGCCAACAGGTGGCAAAGCTGTCACCCCACTCGGCCTATCTCCAAAATTCATGCTTTCTCCTCTACATCATGCTGCCACTCCACAATAGAGAACATTATGCAAAGCTACAGCAGCATTTCACATGAAAATTAAAGTTTTAAGAAGGTATTCTTTCTTTATAAATATATCAAAGAAGAAAATGTATTATACTTCATCTGAACGTGTCAGTTCTTTGCAAAGTAAAAATATTGAATCTTTTTTTTTTGAGACAGAGTTTTGCTCTTGTTACCCAGGCTGGAGTGCAATGGCGCGATCTCGGCTCACCGCAACCTCCATCTCCTGGGTTCAAGCAATTCTCCTGCCTCAGCCCCCCGAGTAGTTGGGACTCCAGGTGTGCGCCACCATGCCCAGCTAATTTTTTGTATTTTTAGTAGAGACGGGGTTTCACCATGTTGACCAGGATGGTCTCGATCTCTTGACCTCATGATCCACCTGCCTCAGCCTCCCAAAGTGCTGGGATTCTAGGTGTGAGCTACTGCGCCCGGCCCAAATACTGAATCTTTATAGACCTCACCACAGCAAAATGATAAATAAATTGAGGCAAGGTTTATACAGCAAACTGTCAAACCAGATATTCTTGGCATGGGGTCCAAGGATGGGCTAACGGGTGACCTGAATACCATAAACTCTATGCAAAACCGTGGTTGAGTGCACGTTGTTTTGGGAATGCATCAGATTCTCAAGTGGTCCAGGACCCAAAATAGAGAAAAGACTACAACACAATACAGATTCTGGATTCCTAGCCCATTCATAAGGCTATTTAATCAGAATTATCTCAGAGTAGAGCATTCAAAAAGTGAAACTGACTCCTTCTTTATGAAACAAACACTTTAAAAGGTAGGCTCTCGGTTCACCTGTTTCTGTGCTGCGAAGATGACATTCATGAAGTTCATATACTGCAACGCACTGTCTTCTGCAGCCTTAATCACCTAAAAATCACAGCCATGTTAATTCCGTTCAGGCACATCCTAGTTCTCTCACAGCAGTGTCACACAATATACTGTGAACCATAACCAACATTATTCCAGTCTGTCTTCCCATTTATCATTATTAAACGATATCTAAAGGATAAAGATGACAGTGACATTTCCCCCCAAATCCTACCACCCAGCGACAGTCCACGTAAGGGTTTGATGAACTCATTCTTGAGAACACCTATGTAGGTAGGTATATACAACACACACACACACACACACACAATACACACACATGTACGTATGCCCAAAATACACATATGCACACACAAAATATACACACCCAAAACACACACACAAAATACACACACATGCACATACACCCAAAACAAACACCCCCCCCAAAATACACTCAAAATATACACACCCAAAACACACACACTCAAAATACACCCCAAACACACACACACCCAAAAAACTCAAAATATACACATGCACACTCAAAACACACACACCCAAAAAACACACACATGCATACACCCAAAGCACACACATGCCCAAAATACACACGTGCACGTACACCCAAAACACACCCAAAATACATCCACACCCAAAATACACACACCCTAAATACATACACAACCAAAACATACACATACACAAAATGCACACACATACACATACCCAAAATACAGGCACACACACCCAAAATACACCCTGAAAATATACACACCCAAAAAGTATACACATCCCAAAATAAGAACACCCCCAAAAATACACATCCAAAATACATACACACACAAATACACATATACCCAAAACACACGCACCCCACACCCAAAATATACCCCCAAAAAAACACATCCCACACACACATCTAAAATACACACACACCACACAAAATACATACACCCCAAAATATACACACCCCAAATACACACATAAAACACACATAAACCCAAAATACACACACCCAAAACACACAAACACACCCAAAACACACATACATCCAAGATCCACATACACACACCCAAAATGCACACACTCCAAACACACACGCAGGTGTCGGGATGATTACCTAGGGTTCTGCAACTTGCTTTTCCAGTCCACAATGTATGTGGGAAAAAATATTTTCATGTTGATGAATTAGAATATATACTATGCTTCTTGCTGACTTCATAAATATCCACTATTTAGGCAGTTTCCAATTCTCCATTTTAAACAACGCTCTGATGACACCCTCATAGACCCTCTGCACAACTCTCTAATACTTCCAGAAAATAAGCAGTGATTGACTACTAAAGTATATGAACATTTAATTTTGATACAGATTACCAAAATGCACTCCAGAAAAACTTTTACCAATTTATCCTCCTATCAGCAATGCATGAGAATAATCAATCCCCAACTTCACCATCAACCTTGGGAACCGCCAGTTTTTTCATTTGTGCTGAGCAACAATGAAAATCTCATTATTTGACATGCTTTTGCTTACTAGTAAGACTGAACATACTGTCAAATGCTAAACTGACTGTTTGCATTTCTTCTTTCGCAGACTGCTTGTTTTCTGCCTGTTTTTCTAAAGCTTGACTTCTAACAATTAATTTATAAGAGCTGCTTTTATTTTGGAAATATTGGATTAATTTTCTGTCAGGTAGCTCTGCTGGAAATACTTTTCCTGAAACTTTTTCCTTCATCCTTGTTTCGGGAGTTTCATATTTTCAAGATTTTAAGCTTTGAGTTTCACATCGTGCTTAGCAAGGCACTCACCTTCCCAAATTACCAAGATTATTTTATTCTAGCACGTCCTCCGCCTCCCAAGTTCAAGGTATTCTCCTGCCTCAGCCTCCTGAGTAGCTGAGATTATAGGCGTGCACCACCACGCCTAGCTAATTTTGTATTTTGAGTAGAGATGAGGTTTCCTCATGTTAGCCAGGCTCCATCTGCCTCCACCTTCCAAAGTACTGTGATTACAGGTGTGAGCCACCACGCCTGGCCTCCATTTTGTTTTCTAATTGTCCATAGTTGTCATATAAACAAAGTAATGATTTTTTTAATCTTACCAATATCCTTGATTTCATTTCCTGATTATCTATAAGGAGAAAAAAGCAGAATAAAATTTAAATAAACCTTACTAAATATATATGGCTTCCTAATCAATTTTTAAACAGTCCAGCAAAGACATACTAGTAAAATAAGTAGGATTACGGTTCTCATAGTAAAATGCAGGCTCTTACCTTTAATTTCCTTGTTCATTCTATGAATGTCTTAATTTTTTAACATTAAGGAATACAAAAATATTATTTTGCTTCATACATATTTATAGTAAAAAGAAAAGTAACCTCCAATTTTAAATAAACCCAGCATCTACCTAGCTAAGAAAGGAAATGCTCCACTTACCAACACGAGAACAATTGAGGGTTTCAGTTACTAACTCTGCAGTCAACTGGGCTTTGTCATCTGACCAAAATATAATCTTTGTCTCAGAAAATTAAAATTACTAACACTTGACTACCCTATTATCTACCGTGTCCTAAATTTGAGTCCTGGGACAAGTACTGATTCACAATGATGTTCAGGCAACCCACAACAAACTCTAAGACAAAGGAATCACTCAATATTGCCCTTCCCCCAAAAATTAATGCCATAAGACTGAGAAAATGTCACACAGATAAAATGGAAAGGTTTTACCCTATGCTACGTGGAAAACAATCTGTTCACCAATGGAGAAGTGGCCACTCATTTACTAAGCTTTAGGGCTCCTAAGCAGCTTTTAAAAATCAAACACTGTTCCCAAGTCAAGAAGATGAAAATGTTTTAAAAGTTCTAATTTATCAAAATACGAAACAAGAAAGCAGCCTGAAGCAGCGCTCCCTGCAGGCAGAAAGACACAATGGAGAAGTTGGAGTTTTCTCACTCTTCCCACTTCGTTTTTACCGCTTGTCTTAAAAAACATTTCAAAGCTGGCTGCGCATGGGGGCTCACATCTGTAATCCCAGCACTTTGGGAGGCTGAGGTGGGCAGATCACTTGAGGTCAGGAGTTTGAGACCAGCCTGGCCAACTTGGTGAAACTACATCTCTACAAAAATACAAAAAAAATTAGCTGGGCATGGTGGCAGGCGCCTGTCTCAGCTACTCAGGAGGCTGAGGCAAGAGAATTGCTTGAATCCAGGAGGCAAAGGTAAGCAGTGAGCCGACATTGTGCTACTGAACTCCAACTTGGGTGACAGAGTGAGACTCTGTCTCAAAAAAAAAAAAAAAAAAATTTCAAAGCCAATATAAACTATTTTTTTTTTAAGTTACCCTCCACTTCAGGGTACTCACACCTCCCATTAATGGGCACCCAAGGTCCTAACAAATGTCACAAGTTCAGATATGTTTATTACAGAAGACATGTTTTAAATGATTCAGATACTGAGGATACAGCAAAGGGCTTTGGCCAGGGATCCTGCCAGCAGAGTTTCTGTATGTTGACCCTTTATGTCACCTGTGAATAACAGAAAACATTTAAAAGGGAATATTTAAGTACTTGAACTAAGCACGCTTTCAAACCAAAGCATTCTTCATGAATAAAACCAAACAAGACATTTTTCAAACACATAGCAATATGTTCTTGGTAATGGTTAACCAAGCAGCTTTTTAACCTTTTCTCAATTTAAAACATCCTGGTGTTTGTTCAGGGGCCAGTGGGAGGGCAGGGGGAACAGGGAGTTAGTGTTTAATAGGTACAGAATTTCAGTTTGTAAAGATGAGAAAGTTCTGACTATGGAAGGTGGCGATGGTTGCAAAACAAGGCAAATATATTCAACATTACTGAATTGTACATTTAAATATTAAAATGCTAAATTTTATGGTATGTAAATTTTACATTAAAAATTCTAAAAATCGGTAAAATAGCAAATTTTTTTACTTGTATTTTTTTTTTTTTTTTTTTGGAGACGGAGTTTTGCTCTTGTTACCCAGGCTGGAGTGCAATGGCGCAATCTCGGCTCACCACAACCTCCACTTCCCGGGTTCAGGCAATTCTCCTGCCTCAACCTCCTGAGTAGCTGGGATTACAGGCACGCACCACCATGCCCAGCTAATTTTTTGTATTTTTAGTAGAGACGGGGTTTTCCGTGTTGACCAGGATGGTCTCGATCTCTTGACCTTGTGATCTACCCGCCTCGGCCTCCCAAAGTGCTGGGATTACAGGCTTGAGCCACCACGCCCGGCCTTGTTACTTGTATTTACCACACAAACACAAAAAAGATCCTGTTTTTACTTGGAAAGGTTCTAGTTTATTCCTGGTCTACCTGGTACAAAATGTCGTGCATAACTCTAGCACCCTGGACAGGGCACCAAGCTCTGAGGCGCCTGCCCTCCATCTCCCACCATCCCCTCCTTCCCATCACTGCGCTCAGCCAGTGCAGGGAAGACTGGAGAAACTCTTTCCTCTTGCCATGAGAAGCAGGGAGGAGTTTGCCACTTGTTTGGTGACTCCGGTGAAAAAAGTCACTCAAGAAATCAAAATCCTAAAACTGCAGTTCAAGAGGGCAAGGAGCCCCGATTGACACTCCATGCCAATCAGCCTAGAGCTGGTCCTGGAGAACTGACACCCCATGCGTGAGGTCACCACAAAAGGTCTTGAACACTATACTGTGAGGCTGAGCTGAGACTTAATCCTGGAGGCCAGTGACTTTCCAAGTGAGATTCGGAACCAGCTATAGGGCATCCCCTGGGACTGTACTAGAAATACAAATTCTTGGGATCTCCCTAGACCCAGTGAATCAGAAACTGTGAGTGAGGCCTGACACTGTCTTAACAGGTTTATAATTTACAAACCATAAAATTCTGGTCTAAAAGTACTTTTAGGTATACGATTCATTTTTAGTAAATTTACAATTATGCAACCATCATCACACTCCAATTTTAGAAGTTTCTATGACCCCAAAAGATCACTTGGGCCCATTTGCAATCACTCCCCTGTCCCTGCCCAGCCCTGGGCAACCACTAACCTACTTTCTGTCTCTCTAGAACTGCGTTTTCCCCTCAGGTGATTCTGATTCAAGCTAAAGTTTGAAAACCACTACCTGAAGGCAACAGGGAGCCAGGAAAGGCCTGTAAGCCCAGGAGCCGAGGCCTTGATTTTTAAGATGATAACTCTAGAGGCTGAGTGGAAAGACTTGACTGCGGAGACAGGAGTCAGAAACCCAGTTAGAAGCTCTAACAGTCATCTAGAGCAGTGGCTCTAAACGTGGGGTGAATGTGCTCTACAGGGGACATTGGGCAATGTCTGAAGATAGCTGGTTCTCACAACTAGGGGGTATTATGACGTCTAATGGTCCAAGGCCAGAAGTGCTGCTAAACATCCTACAATGCACAGGATAGCTGCCACAACAAAGGATTAACCAGCCCAAAATGTCAACAGTGTCAAGGCTTATCGTGATGACAATAAGGGATGGGGGCTGGGTGCGATGGCTCTTGCCTGTAATCCCAGCACTTTGGGAGGTGAAGGCAGGAGGATAACTTGAGCCCAGGAGCTCAAGACCAGCCTGGGTAACATAGCAAGACCCCATCTCTATTAAAAACCATTTTTTTAAATCAAAAATAAAAAGATGACAATAAGGAGTGGGATTCTGGAGACCCTTCTGAGGCTAAACAACTAGGATTATGTAGCTGATTATTATGTTAGTTACCAGGAGTCAAAAATGAAAGCTTTAGGTTTAGAAAACTAGGTAGATGGGGGCAGACAGAAATAGGGAATGGAAATCATGTGATTGAGAACAAAGATAATGAGACTAGCCTGGGCCACGTCAAGAGACTGTGGGACGCTGAAAAGAAGGCATTTGAGCTTGAAAGAAAGTCTGGGTTAGAGACAAAATTGGAAAGTGTCCATATATGAAAGATAATTAAAGGCAAAAGTGGATGAGAACATACAGAGGGAGAAAACATGAAAATCATGCGCGGAATTAAAAACATATTTTAAGAGACAAGATGAAGGAAATGCCAAATATAGAAACTATGAAATAATGTTTCAAGAAAAGAGGAAAAACAGGTCACGGTCAAATGCCGTAGAGGCTTGTCAAATAATGCACCGACTTTGATGAAAATGATTTTTCAAAAGAGACAACGTGCAGGTATACAGTATAAAGAACCTCACACCTTTGAACTTAAAGCCTAAAGGCCTCCAAAACCAACTCTGCTTGCAAAATAACAATTTTAAAAAGCTGTTACTTTTGGTCATTAGATCTTTAATCTCTTCAGCAATAACTTCATTTGCTGAGGTTAAAAGTTCGTATTTTCCATCTTTACTCCCAGAGGGATTAAATTCAGGAGGAGGGTTGCCAGGGTCTCCGAAGAAGTCTCCAAGTCTGCCATTCTTTCCAGGATATAAGAACCGGCTGAAACAGCAGGGGGGAAAAACCTGGTTACTCCAGGACTCACTGCCCATGCTCACTCATGATCAGAATGAAATTCAGCAGAGACAACAAACAAAATCACGACAATCTGGGACTCACAAGATTCCACAGTAAATTTCATTGTTTAAAAATGTGTAAGATAAAATTCAAAAAGAAAAAGCGTATAAAAACAAAGAAAAAATACATAAAGTAGGCAAATTGGCAAACATTTGCCTATCACCACAGAATATTTTACTGGTTCAGTGTTTTCTGAAAAGTGTGGGGAAATAAAGAGGGTGTTGGGTTGTAATCTCCAAAATGCTGCCAAGGGGTGCCCATGCTTCCTTTCTCAAATGACAAACACAACAGGTTCACACCAAATTCTCACTCACTACCAGTTTATTTAAGGTACACATCTATCCCAGTAATAAAAATCTGGTCCAAAGGTCCCTGAAAAGATTCTCCTACTGATTCATGACTTTTTTTTTTTTTTTTTTTTTAGACGGAGGTTGGCTCTTTCCCCCAGCCTGGAGTGCAGTGGCATGACTTCAGTTTGCTGTAACCTCTGCCTCCCAGGTTCATGCGATTCTCCTGCTTCAGCCTCCTGAGTAGCTGGGATTACAGGCACCCGCCACCATGCCTGGCTAAATTTTTTGTAGAGATGGGGTTTCACCATGTTGGCCAGGCTGGTTTTGAACTCTTGACCTCAAATGATCTGTCCGCCTTGGCTTCCCAAAGTGCTGGGATTACAGGCGTTTTGAGGCACTGTGCCCAGCCCCCCCTTTTTTTTATTTTTTGAGAAACACTCTCTCTCTTGTTGCCCAGACCAGAGTGCAGTGGTGCGACCTCAGCTCACTGCAACCTCCACCTCCTGGGCTCAAGTGATTCTCATGCCTCCTGAGTAGCTGGAATTACAGGCATGTACCACCACGCCCAGCTAATTTTTTGTATTTTTAGTAGAGACATGTTTTCACTATGTTGGCTGCTATGAATGGCTGTCTCAAACTCCTGACGTCAAGTGATCTGCCCACCTGAGCCTCCTGAAGGGCTGGGATTACAGGCGTGAGCCTTGTGACTTTTAAGATAATCAGGGCTGGGTGCAGTGGCTCACGCCAAGGCGGGTAGATAATGAGGTCAAGAGATTGAGACCACCCTGGCCGGCATGGTGAAACCCCGTCCTACTCCACTGCACTCCAACCTGGTGACAGAGTGAGACTCTGTCTCAAAAAAAAAAAAAAAAAAAAAAAAAA
>NW_022436942.1:81893342-81909581 GCF_009761245.1 Sapajus apella | reverse complement strand
AAAAAAAAAAAAAAAAAAAAAAAAGATAATCAGGTAGAGAACATTTTTGATTTCAAAAACAACAAAAAACAAAAAAAACTTTGCCTGGTATAGTTTTTATTGGTATTTTAACCAAACTAGCATCATCTTTTCAACTAATTCTGAGAAAAAAAAGTAGTAAGGATGGAAATGAGAGTATGTGTTTGGTGGCCCACGGGCTCTTTCACCCCACCAGAGGAAGCAGGCAGCCCTAAGAACCAAGAAAACCTGAAAGCTAGCTATATGCCTGAGAGCTAGCCATAGGAAATATGTTGGTAAGCAAGTCACTTCTACTGTCATGTGGTGATTAAGACACGGAAGAGCCGGGCGTGGTGGCATATCCCTGTAATCCAAGCACTTGGGGAGGCTGACGTGAAAGGAGTGCCTGAGCCCAGGAGGGCAAGACCAGCCTGGACAACACAGTGAGACCCCCATCTCTACAAAAAATACAAAGATTAGCTGAGTGTGGTGGTGCACACCTGTCGTCCCAGCTACTTGGGAGGCTGAGGCAAGAGGATCACTTATGCCCAGAAGGTCAGAGGCTGCAGTGACCCATGACCGTGCCAGTGCACTCCAGTCTAGGTGACAAAGCAAGACCCTGTCTCAAAAAAAAAAAAAAAAAGAAAACAAAAAAGACATAGAAAAGCTGTGTCTTACATGCACATTTAACTCTTCTGTCAGTGCATCATGTGAGAAATAAGTACGGTTCAAATTATTCATAAAACTTTTGCTGTATCTGTGGCCACATTTACATATCAGCTGCAGGCTACGCACCATCTTGCAGTGGGTCTAACACAGCCTGTGTCACACCAGTGTTAGAAACCACCACTGTTTCTTCTGCCAAGCACCAGATGGGAGTAGTTGGCTTGGGTTTAGAAGCCAGTGTTATAAGAAAAATCCTTATTTCTAAGCACCAGATCCACTCACAGAACAGGGAAACAGTCACACCCTGAGAGCTATGCAGAACCAAAGGGAAACAGAATCACATCCCCATTTTACTTGCACTCTGGGGCAGACACAAAATGAGAAGGCAGGTGAGGGAAAGTAGCTGCCCAATTTGATAGCTCTCTCTCTCTTTGCCTAAATAATATAGTTCAATCTGTGCAGGCCGGGCGCAATAGCTCATGCCTGTAATCCCAGCACTTTGGGAGGCTGAGGCAGGGAGATCACGAGGTCAGGAGATCGAGACCATCCTGGTCAACATGGTGAAACCCTGTCTCTACTAAAAACACAAAAAATTAGCTGGGTGTGGTGGCACATGCCTGTAATCCCAGCTACTTGAAAGGCTGAGGCAGAACTGCTTGAACCCGGGAGGCAGAGGTTGCAGTGGGCCAAGACTGCACCATTGCACTCCAGCCTGGGGAAAGAGCAAAACTGTATAAAAAAAAAAAAAAAAAAAAAAAAAAAATCTGTGCAAATTACATGGGTCATACTACATACTATCTACCAATAATGAGGCTTGCAAAATTCATGGATATCGCAATGTACATGTACCGGCTCTTGGTGCTGTGGCTATTCACTGGTACAGAAGACATTTTCTTTTGCAGGAGAGTAGGAACAATACATGTCAACTGGCACAAAAAGCTCATAAATGTTAAGCACTGAAGAGGAAAAGCAATCACAATGGTCATACCTTTCTTGAATGTGACTTGCTATCACAGCAAGTTTGTTGGAACGATTCATGAATAAATGAGAATTTCCCAGTACCATCACAGCATCCATGCATTTGGATAAAGTAAACTGTTAAAAAAAAAAAAAAAGATATTAGAAAAACAAATTAGCTATCCAAATAACTATGTCAGGTCTTGACATAATTAAGATTTCGTTTAGGCTGGGTGCAGTGGCTCAAGCCTGTAATCCAGCACTCTGGAAGGCCAAGGTGGGAGGATTGCTAGAGTCCAGGAGTTGGAGACCATCCTGGGCAACATAATGAAACCTTAGCTCTATAAAAAATAAACAAAACTAGCTCGGCATGGTGGTGTGCACCTGTAGTCTCAGCTGCTCTGGAGGCTGAGGTAGGAGGATTGCTTCAGCCCTGGAGATCCAGGCTGCAATGAGCCAAGACTGTAGTACTGTACTACAGCTAGGGCACCAGAGCAAGACCTGGTATTTAAAAAAAAAAAAAAAAAAAAGACTTCATTTAAATTTTAGACAAGTATTCACTGTTAAAAATTTGCTCAGGGGCTGGACGCGGTGGCTCACGCCTGTAATCCCAGCACTTTGGGAGGCCGAGGCGGGTGGATCACGAGGTCAAGAGATCGAGACCATCCTGGTCAACATGGTGAAACCCCGTCTCTACTAAAAATACAAAAATTAGCTGGGCATGGTGGTGCATGCCTGTAATCCCAGCTACTCAGGAGGCTGAGGCAGGAGAATTGCCTGAACCCAGGAGGCGGAGGCTGCGGTGAGCCGAGATCGTGCCACTGCACTCCAGCCTGGGTAACGAGAGCGAAACTCCGTCTCAAAAAAAAAAAAAAAATTTGCTCAGGAGCTCCAAAGCCACAAAGAAAAACACTTGAAAACTATAGTTTTCTAATTTTACTTATATGAAATCATTTCTACATCAGCACAATATTCCACAAATATTTGCAGCGTAACATTTAAGGAATAACAAACATGTCACACATCTGTGATAAAATTTCCAGCAAACTATTACTATATGTGGAGTAGATAATTAATACATACTGATAAAACTGAAGATTTGTAAGCTTTTAATTCGTTTGTTCACTAAGTATACTGAGCCACTACTATATGTCTGGCATATACTTAGTGAACAATATAGTGGTTGCTCAGTATTACTTAGCGGGTAAATGAATTAAAAACTTTTAAAGTTTGAAAAAACAAATAAAGGACATCCCTTCTTTCATTGAGCTCACCTTCCCACAAGAACTAATATTAAGAAATATGTCAGTATTTTTTTTTTTGGTGCTCTGTATGTTCAGAGAAACTTCTCTAGTAACAAAGAAATTATCTTTAAGGCACGGTCTTCATAAGTAGTTATTTTCATAACCCTGGAATAAGGCCTGTTTCTCTTAAAGAAATACTTCAGGTAGAAGACAAAACACTGGTGGCCGGGCATGGTGGCTCACGCCTGTAATCCCAACACTTTGGGAGGCCAAGGCAGGCAGGTCACCTGAGGTCAAGAGTTGGAGACCAGCCTGGCTAACATGGCAAAACCCCGTCTCTACTTAAAATACAAAAATTAGTAGGGTGTGGTGGCACGTGCCTGTAGTCCCAGCTACTCGGGATGCTCAGGCAGGAGGACTGCTTGAGCCCGGGAGGTAAAGGCTGCAGTGAGCTGAGATCATGCCACTGCACTGCAGCCTGGGTGACAGAGTAAGACTCCATCTCAAAAAAAAAAACACTGGTAAATTTCACCCTACTAGAAAAACAACTTTGGCAAAAAGTGACAATATAAATAAAAGTGAAAGAAGACAAGTTACAAACTGGGAAAAAAAATAGTTATAACACATGACAAGTAATGGGTTAATCTTTTAATACAAAGAGTGTCCATAAATCACTAATTTTAAAAAAACCACACACCATGAATATCAAAAGAAAAAACTGGGTGATGTCCCAAGAGAAATCTAAATGGCCATGAAATACACTAAAAGTAAATTGAAATTACATTGTTTTTTGCACCTCATATTGACAAAGGATGAAATAAGGAGAATGAACAATCTTGCGTTGGTACAAGAAAAAAGGAATTCTCATAACCGATGGTAAGTGCAAACTCAGGCTTTCTGGAGAGTAACAGAGTAGCATGCAGCAACGTGCTGGAAGATGTTTAACTAGTCGCTCCCCAAAAGCTCGCAGACATGTACACAAGTACTTATGGATGTTACTGATATAACAGTAGCACAGTAAGTAGCACACAATTTACAAATAGCTATGAAATGCACAATACCCTTTAGGGGAAATTCCATACAGCCAATGGATTCTCACAGAATGCCTATGTTGATTTTTGCTGAATTCTTGTATCCATAGCCAATTGAAAAATGAATATGGTTTCAACTGAAAAATGAGTATAGTTCTAACATGAATACTGTGTGATATTTTTGTTTTTTGTTAACAAGAGAAACAATGCTTATAATTGGCATAAGCAACTATGTAAGTAACAACTATAAACACTGCAGTTATGAGGTTTGTAACACACACAGGTGTAATATCTATGACAATAAGAACACGGGGAAGGGGTGGAAATGGATCTATATCAGAGCAAAGCCTCTACATTTTACGGGAATTAAAAGAGTATTAATCTAAAGTAGACAATGGTAAGATACATACTGTAATCCCTAGACCCACTGTTGTGGGTTGAATTATGCCCCCGCAAAAGATATGTTCAAGTCCTAACTTCTGGTACCTGAGACATGATGTTATTTGGAAACAGAATCACTGCAAATAAAATCAAGTGAGAAGAAGTCATACTGGGGTAGGAAGCACGCTAATCCAAGGACACTGATGTTCTTAGAGGAGAACATGGAGATACACAGGGAGGAGACAGCCATGTGACGACACAGTCGGAGACCGGAGTGAGGTATCTTCAAGCCAAGGAATGCCAGGGACTGCAGCAACCACCAGAAGCCAGAAGAGGCAGGGAAGATCCTCCCGTAAAGGTTTCAGAGGAAGCACCTCCACTTCTAGCTTCCACCACAGAGACAACACAGTTCTATTGTTTTATTTTTTATTTTTTATTTTTTATTTTTTTGAGACAGAGTTTCACTCATGTTACCCAGGCTGGAGTGCAATGGCGCGATCTCGGCTCACCGCAACCTCCGCCTCCTGGGTTCAGGCAATTCTCCTGCCTCAGCCTCCTGAGTAGCTGGGATTACAGGCATGCATCACCATGCCCAGCTAATTTTTTGTATTTTTAGTAGAGATGGGGTTTCACCATGTTGACCAGGATGGTCTCGATCTCTTGACCTTGTGATCCACCCGTCTCGGCCTCCCAAAGTACTGGGATTACAGGCTTGAGCCACCGCGCCCGGCCTAGTTCTATTGTTTTAAACCACCAAATCTGTGGTACTTTGTTTTGGCAGCCCTACTGAATGAATACAGCAACCAGTAAGAAAATAACTGAAGGCTGGACACAGCAGCTCATGCCTATAATCCCAGCAGTTAGAGAAGCCAAGGCAGGCAAATCACTTGAGGTCAGGAATTAGAGACCAGCCTGGACAATGTGGCAAAACCCTGTCTCTACTAAAAATACAAAAATTAGCCGAGTATGGTGGCACATGCCTGTGAGCCCAGCTACTCGGGAGGCTGAGGCAGGAGAATTGCTTGAACCAGGAGGCTGAGATGGCAGTGAGCCGAGATGGTGCCACTGTACTCCAGCCTGGGTGACAGAACGAGACTCAGTCTCAATTTAAAAAACAAAAAACAAAAACAAAAACAGGGAAAAACTGACCAGATGCATGGCTCAGGCCTGTAATCCCAGCACTTTGGGAGGCCGAGGTGGGCAGATCACTTGAGGTCAGGAGTTCGAGACCAGTCTGGCCAATATGGTAAAACTCAGTCTCTACTACAAATAGAAAAATTAGCCAGGTGTGGTGGTATGCGCATATAGCCCCAGCTACACGAGAGACTGAAGCAGGAGAACTGAAGCAGAGGTTACAGTGAGCAGAGATCACAACACTTCAGCCTGGGTGAGAGAGCAAGACTCCATCTCAAAAAACTAAACAAACAAACAAACAAAGAAATACACAATTCAACAATACCTCATTTCAATATTCTTGATAATTTTTTTTTTTTTTTGAGACAGGGTCTTGCTCTGTCTCCCAGGTTGGTGGGCAGTGGCACGGTCATGGCTCACTGAAGACTCAACCTCCTGGGCTCCAGTGATCCTCCCACCTCAGCCCCCCAAGTAGCTGGGACTATAGGAACACTATCAACCAACCTGAACTAACAGACATTTATAGAACACTTCACTAGAAACAGAGAACGCATATTCTTTTCAAGTAGACAGGCAACATTCTCCAGAACAGAACACAGAATTGGCCAGACGTCAGGAAACTAGTTTTGTGAAGGGTCAGATAGTAAATATTTTAGGCTTTCTGAGCCCTGCGATCTTTATTGCTACTCAACTCTGCTGTTGTAATGCAAAGCTGCAACAGAAAACACACACATTTATGAGTGAGGCTTATTTATAATTCCAGAAATTTGAATTTCATATAATTTTCAAGTCACAAAAATATTGTTCTTCTGAATTTATTTTAAACGATTGAAAAGTGGAAGACAGCTCACCCGTCATAAAAAGAACAGACAAGAGGCCGGATCCGGCCCACGGGCCCTAGTTTGTCAGCCCCTATGCTAGGCTATAAAACATGCCTTTCTTCTTTTGAGATAGGGTCTCACTTCATCACCCAGGCTAGAGTGCAGTGGTATGATCTCAGCTCACTACAACCTCTGCCTCCCGAGTAGCTAGGACTATAGGCACGTGCCACCACACCTGGCTAATTTTTTTGTATTTTTCGTAGAGATGGGGTATCACCATATTGGCCAGGCTGGTCTCCAACTCCTGACCTCGTGATCCGCCCATCTCAGCCTCCCGAAGTGCTGGGATTACAGGTGTGAGCCACCATGCCTGGCCTGGAAGTTTCTAAAAAAGTTACACATCTACCTGTATGACCCACCATTCTACTGCCAAATAGGCACCCAAGAAAAACAAAAATATATGTCTATGAAAAGACTGGTATATGACTGGGCGCGGTGGCTCATGCCTATAATCCCTACACTTTGGGAGGCTGAGGCAGGTGGATCACCTGAGGTCAGGAGTTCGAGACTAGCCTGGCCAACATGATGAAACCGCATCTCCACTAAAAATACAAAAAAATTAGCTGGGCGTGGTGGCATGTGCCTGTAATCACAGCTACTCAGGAGGCTGAGGTAGGAGAATCGCTTGAACCGAGAGGCAGAGGTTGCAGTGAGCCGAGATCGTGTCATTGCACTCCAGCCTGAGCAACAAGAGCAAAACTCCATCTCAAAACATAGATACATAAATAAAAATAAATAAATAAGAAGACTGGTATACAAATGTTCATAGCACCTTTATCTGTAATAGACAAAAATTCGAACCAACCTAAATATCCATGAACAAGAGAAGAGATAAACAAATTGTGGGATATCTATATAATGGAATACTAGCAATAAGAATAAATGAACTATGGATACATATAACATTAAAAAATCTCAAAATAATTATGCTCAGTTGGCTGGGAGCAGTGGCTCACACCTGTAATCCCAGCACTATGGGAGGCCAAGGTGGGCAGATCACTTGAGGTCAGGAGTTTGAGACCAGCCTAGCTAACATGGCAAAACCCCATCTCTACTAAAAATACAAAAATTAGCCAGGTGTGGTGGCACACACCTATAATTCCAGCTGCTTGGGAGGCTAAGACAGAAGAATCACTTGAACCCTGGAGGTGGAGGCTGCAGTGAGCCAAGATCATGCCACTGCACTCCTGCCTGGGTGACAGAGCAAGACTCTGTCCCCCCAAAAAAACAAAAACAGGCCAAAACACCTCCCCACTATATACTGTTTGATTCCGTTTACATAAAAAAAAATCTAGAAAATGCAAACTAATCTATAGTAACAGAAAGAGATCAGGAGTTGCTTGGGAGTGAGGACAGGCAAAGAAAGTGTGGTAGAGAGTGGGACCAGATTATGAACAATCATGAAGAATCAGCCAGGTACAGTGGCTCACTCCTCTAATCCCACCACTTTAGGAGGCCAAGGCGGGCAGATCAGATGACGCCGGGAGTTCAAGATGAGCCTGGCCAACATGGCAAAAACCCCCATCTCTACTAAAAATACAAACAATTAGCTGGGCGTGGTGGCGTGTGCCTATAGTCCCAAGTACTAGGGAGGCTAAGGCATGAGAATCATTTGAAACTGGGAGGCAGAGGTGCAGTGAGCCGAGACTACACCACTGCACTCCAGCCTGGGCGACAGAGCAAGACTCCATCTAAAAAAACAAAACAAACAAACAAACAAAAATTAACTCAAAATATGACAAATGCTGGGCATGGTGGTACATGCCTATCTTCCCAAGTCAGAAGGCTGAGGCAGGAGGATTTCTTGAGAACAGGAGATTGAGGCTGCAGTGAGACATGATCACGCCACTGTACTCCAGCCCAGGTGACAAACACCTTGTCAATAAAATAAAAAATAAAAATAAAAAAATAGGCCGGGCACGGTGGCTCACGCCTGTAATCCCAGAACTTTGGGAGGCCGAGGCGGGTGGATCATGAGGTCAAGAGATCGAGACCATCCTGGTCAACATGGTGAAACCCCATCTCTACTAAAAATGCAAAAAATTAGCTGGGCATGGTGGCGCGTGCCTGTAATCCCAGCTACTCAGGAGGCTGAGGCAGGAGAATTGCCTGAACCCAGGAGGCGGAGGTTGCGGTGAGCCGAGATCGCGCCATTGCACTCCAGCCTGGGTAACAAGAGTGAAACTCCGTCTGAAAAAGAAAAAAAAAGAGACAAATACCTCATGTTCTCACTTATAAGTGGGAGCTAAAAAAAATGTGATTACATGGGGTAGAAATTGGAAAGATAGATAACAGAGACTAGAAAGGATGAGTGGGGAGGGAACAGGAGAGGATAAAGACAAGTAGGTTACAGGTACAAACGTACAGTAAGACAGAAGAAATAAATTCAGCCAGGCACGGTGGCTCACGCCTGTAATCCCAGCACTTTGAGAGGCCACGGCGGGTGGATCACAAGGTCAGGAGTTAGGAGACCAGCCTGGCTAACATGGTGAAACCCCATCTCTACTAAAAAAAGCAAAAATGAGCCAGGCATGGTAACACATGCCTATAATCTCAGCTACTCGGGAGGCTGAGGCATGACAATTGCTTGAACCCAGGAGGCGGAAGTTGCAGTGAGCCGAGAACGCGCCATTGCACTCCAGCTCTAGGCAACAGAGCAAGACTCAGTCTCAGAAAAAAAAAAAAAATATATTTATATATATATATAATATATATATAAATACAAATATATATATAAATTGAATGTTTGATAGCACAATAGGGTGACTATGCTTAAAAATTATGTATTGGGCTGGCATGGTGGCTCACGCGTGTAATCCCAACACTGTGGGAGGCCAAAGTGATGGGATTACAGGACTATTCAGGAGGACTGCTTGAAGCCGAGAGATCAAGACCAGCCTGGGTACATAGTGAGAACCTGTTTCTTCTAAAAACACAAAAATTAGCCAGGCATGGTGGTGTGCACCTGTAGTACCAGCTACTCAGCAGGCTGAGGCCAGAGAACTGCTTCAGCCCAGGAATCAGGCTGCAATGGGCTATGGTGGCACCACTGCACTCCAGCCTGGGCAACAGAGCAAGACTCCTGTCTCAAAAAAGACAAAACAAGGAAAAATTATTGCTACGGCAGCAACTTGGATGGATCTCAAGGGCATTATGCTGGATAAACAACAGTCATCCTCAAAGATTACCTACTGTATGATCTATAGACAAAATAAAATTACAGAAATGGAGACCCGATTCGTATATTTGTGTTTACCAGGGGTTGGAGATGGGGACTGGGAAGGTTCTGTAACTACTACAGAAGGGGCTCCTTTGCAGTAAAGCAACAGTTCCATATCCTGATGGTGGAGCTGGTGGACACCCAGATCGATGAATGTGGTAAAACTGCACAGAACTACACACATAGACACACACACACACAAACACACACACACACACACACACAGTGAGCGTATATAAAACCTGCAATATGATTAGGTCTGTAGATTGCACTGATGGTTTCAATACTGTACTACAGTTATGGAAGATGTCACCACCGGAAGAACTTGAGTGATGGGTCTCTGTACCTTTTCTGGTTTCCTATGTCTATATTATTTAAAAATAAAATATTTCAAAATAGAAAGTATTTTTTAAGACCACATATTGTATGGAATCAATACACGAAATGTCCAGAAAAGAGAATTTAGAGACAGAAGGCAGATGAGCAGTTGCCTGCAGCTTGGACACAGAAGCAGCGACTGACTGCAAACAGGCATGAGGGAGCGTTATCCAGTTAAAGAAACATTCTAAAGCAGAAGTGTGGGGCTGCTTATACAACTTTGCAAATTGACTTAAAAAAAATCACTAAATTGAACAGTAGCTGAATATTATAGTATGTAAATTATACTTTAATAAAGCTGTCTTTTTAAAAAGCAATATGCTCAGTTAAACCAGAATTATCCAAAGGCCTCCTCGAGCAGTCTTACCTGAGATTCCTTTAATGCTTGCTTTCCCCACCAAATTGGGTTGGCATCAACTACAATAACCAGAAGATTCAATTCATCTTCTGAAAACATTAACAAGAAATAAAATTTAAAATATTAGCTTTATAAAAATGAATCAAAGCTAACATTCCCAATTCATAAATTAAATCAAGAGGACCACTGCCTGCCTTTAAATGTTTATCACATTATGAGATTAACAGAAGACCCAGTTAAAGTTTTTTTTCTGCTTGAAAACTTTATTAAAATAAGGATTAAACCTGAAAAAAGAGCAATGAGAATGCCCGCCCTTTGCACAAAATCAGCAAGAGAAAGGAAACAGGTAGAAAGTTTTAAAGCACTCTAGGTCCTTAGCAAGCTCTTGCCTACTTCCTGAACCACTGTATCTCTTACGCACTAAATGTAAACTCTGTGCAGGCGGGAATTTTTGCCTCTTTTCTTCACTGCTTCTCCTCATTCCTAGCACACTGCAGCTGCTCAATACATATCTGCTGAATGAGGGTGAGGCGTGGTGGCACAGGCCTGTAGTCCCAGCACTTTGGGAGGCCAAGACAGGAGGATGGCTTGAGCACAGAAGTTCGAGACCAGCCTGGGCAATATAGCAAAACCCTTTCTCTACTAAAAATACAAAAATTAGGGTCAGGTACAGTGGATCATGCCTGTAATCCCAGCACTTTGAGAGGCCGAGGTGGGGAAATCACTTTAGGTCAGGAGTTCCAGATCAGCTTGGCCAACACAGTAAAACCCCGTCTCTACAAAAAATACAAAAAAAAAAAAAAAAAAAAATTAGCTGGGTGTGGTGGCACACGCCTGTAATCCCAGCTACTTGGGAGGCTGAGGTAGGAAAATCGCTTGAAGCTGGGAGACGGATGTTACAGTGAGCTGAGATCATACTCTGCATTCCAGCCTCCCAAGAGCTGGAATGACAGAGGAAGACTGTCACCTGGTGGGGGGGGGATTAGCTGGGCTTGGTGGCACATGCCTGTAGTGCCAGCTATTCAGGAGGCTGAGGTGGGAGGATCACTTGAGACCAGGAAGTTGAGGCTACAGTGAGCCATGTTCCTGCCAATGCCTGGGAGACAGAATGAGACCTGGTCAGAAAAACAAAACAAAGCACCACCTACTGCATTTTGAATGCCTGGTCAAGAACAGAAGGCACTGGTTAACCAGTAGTAGGAATCCCAGTGGTAGAATTTCAGGCACAAAAAATTAAAGGGAGGTTTGCTTAGGTGTCAATATGGCCCATACTCATAAATTCATGTAGCAGCAACGCCAATTATAATTAAGTTACTTTTTAAAAGGTAAAAAAACAGGCTGGGCATGGTGGCTTATGCCTGTAATCCCAGCACTTTGGGAGGCTAAGGTGGGCAGATCACCTGAGGTCAGGCGTTTGAGACCAGCCTGGTTAACATGTCGAAACCCTGTCTCTACTAAAAATACAAAAAAAATTAGCCCGGTATGGTGGTACATGCCTGTGATTCCAGCTACTCAGGAGGCTGAGGCAGGAGAATCAACTGAACCTGGGAGGCAGAGGTTGCAGTGAGCTGAGATTGTGCCACTACACTCCAGCCTGGATGACAGAGCAGGACATTTTTTTTTTTTAATCTTCAAAAAAAAGAGGGGAAGGCCGGGCGCGGTGGCTCACGCCTATAATCCTAGCACTTTGGGAGGCCGAGGCGGGTGGATCACGAGGTCAAGAGATCGAGACCATCCTGGTCAACAAGGTGAAACCTCGTCTCTACTAAAAATACAAAAATTAGCTGGGCATGATGGTGCGTGCCTGTAGTCCCAGCTACTCGGGAGGCTGAGGCAGGAGAATTGCTTGAACCCAGGAGGCGGAGGTTGCGGTGAGCCGAGATCGTGCCATTGCATTCCAGTCTGGGCAAACAGCGAAACTCTGTCTCAAAAAAAAAAAAAAAAAAAAGAGGGGAAAGCAATTCCTATGTAAAGATTTTACTGTGAAAAGGAATTCTATTCTCCAAACTAAACAGGCTACCATAACACATTTATCGTTCGTTTGGATTTCTGTTTTCTGATTTTTGTTAAGAGACGGGGTCTCGATAAATTGCCTAGGCTGGTCTTGAAATCCTGGGCTTGTGATCCTCCCTCATCGGCCTCCCCAGAAGTGAAGACTACATGCACACGCCACCCCAAACACATTACTCCTTCAACAAACTTTTACACTACCAGTGTTAGGTCTTGGGGATACTGAGTCCAAGCCCTCAAAGAGACTATACTCTAATTGAGGTGACAGACTGACATACAAACCTGTTAAATACACACTGTTATGAAAAGCCCGGGATGCTCATTTATTTACGTATTTTTAAACAATTTTTTGAGACAAGGTCTCACTCTGTCACCCAGGTTTGAGTGCAGTGGCATGAATATAGCTCACTCCAGCCTCGACCTCCTGGGCTCAATCTATCCTCCTGTCTCAGTCTCCCGCATAGCTGAGACCACAGGCGTGCACCACCACACCTGGCTAATCTTTAAATTTTCTGTAGAGATAGGTCTCACTTTGTTGCCTAGGCTGCTCTTAAACTGCTGGGCTCAAGCGATCCTCCCACCTCGGCCTCCTGAAGTGTTGGGATTACAGGCGTGAGCCACCGTCCCGGCTCCAGGATGCTCATTTAACAGCAAAGAGCAGTAATGCCTTTCCTGCCTCCATATCTTCCTTCCTGCAGTCCTGTCTCCTACATTAGGAGAATCTCCACCCCATCTTTGATTTCTGCATATTCAAATCCCAATTACTCTTCAAGGCCCCAAACTAATGTAAACTCTTTCTTCCAGCAGGTCATGGCTCCCCTATCTCAGAGGAGCAGGAATGCCAGCCTCCTCTGCACCAGGCACTGGAATCTGCAATCCCCAAATCCCATTCCATCCTGACAACCATCCAGCAAGGGACATTTTACTGCCATCAATTATAAGATGACCCCTACTCCTTGTTTTTTACATTTAATAGTTGTTGACATCTGAATGGCGTCCTTATCATTAAGAGTAGTGGCAGTTTCTTTCTTAGTGGTGAATTAAATAAGGGCACATCTCATAATCAATATTATCTTAGATTAGCTGGAATATGATATATGGTATTCCCATTTTGCAAATGAAAGTAACTTTTCCTAAGTCACATATGGTCTCCTAGCAAGCGACAAGGCCAAAGCCCTGTTCTAAAGACAGGTCTGCTTGATTCTAAAGACTGTGGCTCTTCCCTGCTCCACTGCCCACCTCTGACCAGCACCAGCTCTAACTGACCCTCTTCTAATGACACTCAGCACTTTCTATTTCACTTTAGTTAGTTGTGTTTCTGATCTCTCTTCCCAGTCCTGCCCACTTAGACTTTGGACTTCTTAAAACACAATGGATTTTGTTAATCTTAGGATAAAATAACGTATGTAAATCAGGACTGGCGCAGTGGCTCACACCTATAATCCCAACACTTTGGGAGGTCGAGGCAGGAGGATCACTTCAGCCCAGGAGTTGGAGACCAGCCTGGCAACATAGTGAGTCCTCATCTCTATTTTTTTTTAATAGAAAAGCAAAACAAAAAAATGTGTAAATCACACAATGAAGTGCCTAGGACAGAAGCACTTAATATAGCTGTGTCTGCTAGACAGAAAAAGTGTTGCCTGTAAAGAAAAGTGTGCATCTATACACATGCAATGTCCCTGTGAATTTCCTTCTTTAGTTCACTACCTTATTTGCAGACAGGGACGATGCCAGGCCTGCCTCCCTCACAGGGTTGTGGTGTGGTTTCACATCAATTAAGAGAGGATGGGCAATTATTACAGTTCCTTTTTTTTTTTTTTTTTTTGAGATGGAGTCTCACTCTATTGCCCAGGCTGGAGTACAATGGCGTGATCTTGGCTCACTGCAGAGATCACTCACCTCCACCTCCTAGATTCAAGCGATTCTCCTGCCTCAACCTCCCAAGTAGCTGGGATTACAGACGCATTTCACTATGCCCAGCTATTTTTTGTATTTTTAGTAAAGACAGGGTTTCACCATGTTGGTCAGGCTGGTCTCGAACTCCTGACCTCGCGGTCCACCCACCTCGGCCTCCCAAAGTGCTGGGATTACAGGTGTGAGGCACCACACCCAGCCTATTACAGTTCCTGAAAGGATTCCCCTATCTCTATTCTTGCTCCCCACAGTCCAATTTCCACACAACAGCCAAAGTGATCTTTTAAATTGCAAATCAGATCATAATACTTCTTGGCTTCAAACTCTACAATGTCTTTGTGTGGCACCTAAAAATAAAGTCTATCAGGGCCAGTAAGGCCCTGTATGACTGAAACTGACTGATTCTCTGATCTTATCCCTCTAGCCTTCTTTTTCTTTAAGGAAGCTCTACATGTGGTAGTTTAATGCACGAATGAGTCTCTCCACCATCCTCTACCCACAAGCTCTTCATTTCTCTCTTCTCAGTCTAACTTGGTGGCTCAATCTACCACAGGACCTATGCACTTAAAGCGCACTTCCCCCAGAACTTCACAGAATCATTCAAGCCGATTTCAATATCCTGCTCTTTTCCCAGACCACTATCTAAAACAGCTCCTCCTTGATCCTACTCACAATGTACTATTATAACTAGGACCATACTATTACATCACTTTCATAGCTGGTCATCCTTTGAAAAACAATTTTTTTTTTTTTTTTTTTTTGAGACGGAGTTTCGCTTTTGTTACCCAGGCTGGAGTGCAATGGCGCGATCCCGGCTCACTGCAACTTCCGTTTTCCGGTTTCAAGCAAGTCCGCCTCAGCCTCCCGAGTAGCTGGGACTACTGGCATGCACCACCACGCCCGGCTAATTTTTTGTACTTTTAGTAGAGATGGGGTTTCACCATGTTGGCCAGGATGGTCTTGATCTCTTGATCTCGTGATCCGCACGCCTCGGCCTCCCAAAATGCTGGGATTACAGGCGCGAGCCACCACACCTGGCCTTTTTAAATTTTTTTATTGACGAGGTCGTGCCCTGTCGCCCAGACTGGGTACCGTGGTGCGATCATAGCTCACTGAAGCCTTGAAATCCTAGGCTCAAGTGATTCTACCGCCTCAGCCTCCCCAGTAGCTGGTGGCACAGGCGGCCCGCGCCACCACACCCGGCTTATTATTATTATTATTATTATTACTAGAGACGGAATCTGGCTGTGTTGCCCAGGCTGGTCTTGAACTCTCTGGTTCAAGTGATTCTCCTGCCTCGGCCTCCCAAAGTGTTGGGATTACAGGCCTAATCCACCGCGCCCGGCTGAAATTATTTTCGTTTGTCTCACCTACTAGACTGTAACCTCCACGAGGACCCCTGTCTGTCACGATCTCTGCTCCAATACAAAAAAATAACGCCTGCACACAGGAGGCGATCCAAAAATATTTACTGAATGAATGAATGCCTTGGCTACTCCTCTAAACACCAAACGGGTTCCACCCAGCCCAAAAGACACACTCCATTTGGCGGGTGGTAGCCGAACAGAGCCCGCCGAGCCCCGGGGTCGTAGTCCTGCCCTGCAAGGTGCTCACCATCTGACCCCATGGCTGCCCCAGCACCTCAGCGCAGAGCAAGCGGTGATCAGTCAGGCGAGCGTCTCAGATCCTGCGCAGCCCAACGTCTGGCGCCGCGGAGTGACTCGCCGGGTGTTTTAACCCGGCCCAGCCAGCTAAGCACCGGAAGTGGAATACAGAGGTGCGCCGGAAGTAAGGTACAGAAGTGCGCCGGAAGTGGGGTGCGGAGGTGTGCCGCGCGCTGTCAGACTGGCTCGCAGGCGGCGCGGCAGGCTGACCCGTTCAAGACTGCGCGGGCGTCTAGTGTCTTCTGGGGCTCCGCAGCAGAAGAACACCATGGACAAAATGGGTAAATCAGGACAGGACAGCGCTGCAGAGCCGTTCAGGGGTCCCCCCCAACCTCTCGCACCCAGGCTGAGCTCCCGGAGAGATTTCTTTCGAATTTCAGGCTGCTCCTCTGGATGTGTTTCCT
>NW_022436942.1:81836592-81893242 GCF_009761245.1 Sapajus apella | reverse complement strand
GTCTGTGAATAGACTTGTATTAGCGTAGACTGGAGGGCTGCAGGAGAAATTGGTGAGGGGGTTGACTTTGAGATCCTTTCAGATCTTAGGGCCAAGGATGGAAGAGAGGAAGACTTTTCATCATCATTTACTCGGGCGTAATTTTTAGACCTTGCACACCAGCAGCTTTTTCAAAATAAGAAGGAGATCTTGCAAACAGTAAAGTAGTGTTTTCTCTATTCCCATCAATTTTTATTGTTCTCTGAAACCAAATGCCCTAAAAAGAAAAGTATTTTTTAAATTATTTTGCTTCTTAAAGCCAACAGTCATTAACAAGCTCTCTTGCCTTACATGTTGCTAAATGAATTAGATGAGTCACTTTTTTCACTTTTTCCAGAGTTAATTGAATACTTTAAGTCTCAGATGAAAGAAGATCCTGACATGGCCTCAGCAGTGGCTGCCATCCGGACATTGCTGGAGTTCTTGAAGAGAGATAAAGGTACAGAAGTTCATCTGTGAACACTCTGGGACTTAGGAAAGGCTTTTTTTTATTTTTTTTTAAAGAGACAGAGTCTCACTCTGTCACCCAGGCTGGGGTACAGTGGCATAATCTCAGCTCACTGCAACATTTGCCTCCTGTGTTCAAGCGATTCTCCTGCCTCAGCCTTGAGTAGCTGGGATTACAGGTGCACGCTCCCATGCCATGCTAATTTTTTTGTGTTTTAATAGAGACAAGGTTTCACCGTGTTGCCCAGGCTGGTCTTAAATTCCTGAGCTCAGGCAATCCACCTGCCTTGGCCTCCCAAAGTGCTAGGATTACAGGCTTGAGCCAATACACCCAGCCTTTTTTTTTTTTGAGACTGAGTTTTGCCCTTATCTCCCAGGCTGGAGAGCAATGGCGCCATCTCAGCTCACTGCAACCTCTGCCGCTTGAGTTCAAGTGATTCTCCTGCCTCAGCCTTTTGAGTAGCTGGGATTATAGGCATGCACCACCACACCTGGCTAATTTTTATATTTTTAGTAGAGATGGGGTTTCACCATGTTGGCCACACTGGTCTTAAACTCCTGACCTCAGGTGATCTGCCCGCCTTGGCCTCCCAAAGTGCTGGAATTACAGGCGTGAGTGTGCCACTGTGCCTGGCCAGGAAAGTCTTCTAATGACTCTTAGAAATGAAGAAAGTGAGAGATGCATGTTTGTCTGCGTAAAGTAATATAGTTCCAAGCTCAGCTTCTGCCTTCATTTCAGACCTTTCAATTGGAGAGAGCCTTAATGTTACCAAAAGGATCCTTTTCATAAGTGAAATATACTTTGAATCAAGGGTGATTATCTTATATCGTGTTAACCGTGCTTAAATTACAGCAGCAGTTCAGCTTTGTGTTTATTAGACTTCCACCTTGTGCCAGATTCTGTACAGATGCTACAGGGAATGTTCCAGAATAAATTCTGGTATTAGTGTTATTTATTGTGATGTCTTAATTCAGCATCCTAAATGTAAGCATCTGGGTATAGCATGAAATCTTGTATAGGCAAAATAACAATAAAGCCTTTAATCTGAAAGGCTGGCCTAGAGATACCCATCTCTAAGGCAACCTCCAGTGTCTTCCCATTGTTCTTAAAATGACATCCAGACAACCTTAGCCTCTCGCATACCACCTTGCAGACCTCATCTGCCCCTGCTACTTACTGTCTTTCCATGCCGTACCTCACTAAACTGTGCTTCAGCCCTCCTGGCCTCTGTCTCTTATACCAAGCTTGTTCTTACCTAAGGCCTTTGCGTTGGTACTGTGTCTGCCTGGAGCCTTTCCCACCGGAAATGTGGCTGGATGCTTTCTTACTCGAGTCTCAGTTTTAATGGACCCCATTCCAACAGGCCATTCCTGTTAACTAGACTTGCTCTTCATTCTGCTTTCTTCTTTTTTTTTTTTTTTTTTTTTTTTTTTTTTGAGACGGAGTTTCGCTCTTGTTACCCAGGCTGGAGTGCAATGGCACGATCTCGGCTCACCGCAACCTCCGCCTCCTGGGTTCAGGCAATTCTCCTGCCTCAGCCTCCTGAGCAGCTGGGACTACAGGCACGCGCCACCATGCCCAGCTAAGTTTTTGTATTTTTAGTAGAGACGGGGTTTCACCATGTTGACCAGGATGGTCTCGATCTCTTGACCTCATGATCCACCCGCCTCGGCCTCCCAAAGTGCTGGGATTACAGGCTTGAGCCACCGCGCCCGGCCATTCTGCTTTCTTCTTTCCTCGTTACAAATGTCTATAATTCACTTGTTTCTTTGCTTTTATTGTTTGCTTTTGTTTTTTGAGACCAGGTCTCCCTCTGTTGCCCAGGCTGGAGTGAAGTAGCACCATCATAGATCACTGCAGCTTCAGACTCCTAGGGTCAAGCAATCCTCCTGCCTCAGCCTGCCACACCCACCCCCATACCTGGCCGATTTATAAAATTTTTGTAGAGACAATCTCTCACTATGTTGCCAAGACTGGTTTTGAACACTTGGCCTCAAGCAATCCTCCTGCTTCAGCGTCCTAAAGGCTGAGGATTGCAGGTGTGAGCCACTGCACCTAGCTCGATTTCTATGTGTGCATGTTTACTGTCTGCTTCCTCTGTTAGAATAAAAACTCCATCAGAGCAGAACCCTGCCTGTCTTGTTCACTGATGTATCCTTAGCATCTAGAACAGTGCCTGGTATGTAGTATGTACCTAGTAAATATTCACTGAATGAATGAATGAGTTGCAGACCCAGGTTGGGCTGTGGTCCTAACATGAACATCACATTCCTTGTTGGATCATTCCAGGGGAGACGATCCAGGGCCTGAGGGCGAATCTTACCAGTGCCATAGAAACCCTGTGTGGTGTGGACTCCTCCGTGGCAGTGTCCTCTGGTGGGGAGCTCTTCCTTCGCTTCATCAGCCTTACCTCCCTGGAATACTCCGTAAGCCCCTGTTCTCCCTGGGGTTACCTTTCCACTTCTCCGTTTAGTGACAGACATTCTCAGCATTACATGGATCTTCCCTGTCCCCTCAGTGTGCTCTTTTCTTCCTAGGATTACTCCAAATGTAAAAAGATCATGATCGAACGGGGAGAACTTTTTCTGAGGAGAATATCACTGTCAAGAAACAAAATTGCAGATCTGTGCCACACTTTCATCAAAGACGGGGCGGTGAGTGGATAACCATCGTGCGTGGTAATGAGGAGCAAGGGCTTTGAGTTACGCTGCCTGGGGTGAAATCCTGGCTCTGCCACTCACTTGCTGTGTAGCCTTGGATGAGTTACTTAACCTCTCTGCACAGTTTTCTTCTGTGAAATAAGGGTGACAGTAGTACCTACCTCCCAGGGTTGTTGTGAGGATTAAATGAGGCAGGACGTGTAAGGGGCAAGGGGTATGAGGGCTTGGTTCTGTGCCTGGCACATAGTAAGGGCTGCGTGAATGTAGATCTTGTTATTAGAGACGGTTGTCATTGTAAACAGGCAGAGAGGGACAGTGGGACAGCATGTGTGATTCTTGATTTAATACAGTGTTTTACTAAAGAAGTACTTTCATGATTGTGTAGTAAATCTGAATTAAATCAACACAGAACAGCTCTCGTCGGTGGTCAACACTGAGGACTTTCTTAGTGAAGGTTAGCAATAGGGGGAGATTGAGGGAGATTTTCTTTTTACTTCATTTTAGATGCTGTTACAGAGATGTGAAGCTGCCAGGTGTTTGTAAGTGAGGACAGACAGGAGGTCTGAGCTGAGCCAGCCTCCCAGCACAGGGGTGATCAGACCTTCACATGCGCCTCCCGCCAGCACTCTTCCTTTTGCCACCTAGGCCTCCCCGACCATAAAATCATCTACTTGCATTTTGCCTCTTAAATTTTGTCCTTCATTTTATTGGCCCCTTCCCATCCTTGAAGTATGCTATTAAAGGCATAATAGATGTGAGTAAAACTTGTACAAAAGCCAGTTGCAAACAAAGCCTTTTTTGGGCAAGTGGAGGCAAGGTCGTGCTTGCTGATTGCTGGGGCCTTCTCCTTCCACAGACCTGCTGTGGCGTCAGAATTGTGTGGGTTTTCGTTTGCTCTAGTGTAGTGTGTGTGGTGTGTGTGTACTTCACCTATAGTCACCTACTCAGGACTGATTTAGACAATTTACAGCAGAGCTGCTCAGATTGGAACATGCAGAGGAGTTGGCTGGGGTCTTATTAAATGCAGATTTGGATTCACTGTTATCTGGGCTAGGGCCTAAGAACCTGCCTTTCTAACAGGTTCTCAGGCGAGGCCCAGAAAGAAGCTAGAGAGCCGGGTCTGCCGTCTTGTCTTACTCCATCTTCCACACTCTTCCTTAGAAAGGAGGTTATGGCGGCTGGGCATGGTAGCTCATGCCTGTAATCCCAGCGTTTTGGAAAGCCAAGATGGGCAGATTGCTTGAGTCCAGGAGTTCAAGACCAGCCTGGACAACATGGCAAAACCCCATCTCTACTAAAAATATAAAAAATTAGCCAGGAGTGGTGGTATGCTCCTGTGGTCCCAGCTACTTGGGAGGCTGAGGTGGGAGAATCACCTGAACCTGGGAAGTTGAGACTGCAGTGAGCCGACATCATACCAGTGCACTCCAGCCTGGACAACTGGAGTGAGATCCTATCTCACCAAAAAAAAAAAAAAAAATGAAAAGGAAAAAGAAAAGAGGTTATGGGCCCATTGTGGTAGCTTATGTCTGTAATCCCAGCCGGAGGTTCATTTGAGGCCAGGAATTCAACACTAGCCTGAGCAACATGTAGAGGCCCTGTCTCTACAAAAAATAAAATAAATTAGCTAGTCGTAGTGGAAAAAAAGAAAAGAGGTTATATATAAGTGTCTACATGTTGCATCCATGCCACAGATAGGCTGTGTTTACCCCATGCAGTGTTTATCAATTCAAATAAATTAGCCGTCATTTCAAAATTGGATTTTTGGCCCCTCTAAGCAAAACCATCACCTGGTCTGGCGGTTGTGGGGCCACATGACACAACAGCTGGAGCTGAGGAGTCCTGGGTCTTTGTAGCCTTTTCTTTTTGAGACAGGGTCTCACTCTATTGTCCAGACTGGAGTGCACTGGCACAATTACGGCTCACTGCAGACTCAACCTCCCAGGCTTGAGTGATCCTCCCAGCTCAGCCTCCTAAATAGCTGGGACTATAGGCACGTGTCACTGCATCCAGCTAATTTTTGTTATTTTTTATAGAGATGCGGTCTTGTCAAGTTGCCTTTGGCAAGGGCAAGGCAAGTTGACTGGTTTTGAACACCTGGGCTCAAGCAATCCTCCCACCTTGGCCTCCCAAAATGCTGAGATTACAGGCATGAGCCACCACGTCCAGCCTTCTGTAGCCTTTTCGCTTTGCTGCTGGCCCCACCCAACCTATTGCAGTGACTTCTGATACCTACCTGGTGCTGTAGGCCTGAGTGTGCAAACCATGTCTTAGAAATAGGCAAACCAACCCAAGGGAACCTCACGGGGCCTTCAGCTATCCAGGCTTTTGTATCTCATGGGTAACACTGCATGAGAGTTCCATTTCTGCACCTGCTATGGGATGTGAGACCTGGCAGAAATGGTTTCAGCTTGCAAATGGGATGGAAACTCTACTGTCAGGTCTCCTTTCTGATCGTGGTTGATTTGTGAGAGAGTGTACGGAGATGCTTGGGGTGTCAGGAACGCACCGCAGTGCAGAGGGTGTGGGTGAGCACCAAGGAGCCTGCCCCTTTGACGAAGCTTTCTCGGTCCACAGAGAATATTGACTCATGCCTACTCCAGAGTGGTCCTGAGGGTCCTGGAAGCAGCCGTGGCAGCCAAGAAGCGATTCAGTGTATACGTCACAGAGTCCCAGCCTGATTTGTCAGGGCAAGTACCTTTCTTTTCAGTTATGTGCCCAGCCATCATTTTACAGAGCAAACTGCAGATTAGAATCCAACAGGAACAGACCAGAATGTGCCCCCAACTTGCCAGCAGTCAGCATTGCCTTTCGTTCTGCCTTTTCCTGCCTCTGGAAGAAAAATTGCTGAATTTGCAGCAGGTCCCAGTACAGGATCTAGGGGTTTCACTTAAGTAGTTAAATTCGTGGAAGAGCAGAGATTGTATTGATGAAAAATTTTTATCAAGGAATAGGACTCATGTCTCCATCTCTCTAGATGATGATAAAAGCAAAACTTCCGAAAGAACCCAAATTCTTCTTTCCTTAGTCCACAGTCTTGGGATCTGCCCCTTAACGCATTAGTATTAATGTGAGTTTCAAGCAAACATCCACTGTCCACATTAAGTGACTCATCATACATCACTGTGGGACTGTCTTATACTTTCTCTAACATTCTCAAAATGTCATCTTCAGTAAGAAAATGGCCAAAGCCCTCTGCCACCTCAACGTCCCTGTCACTGTGGTGCTGGATGCTGCTGTCGGGTGAGTGCCCATTTTCCCCAGCCATAGTCAACCTCCCCCACCCCACACTGGCTCACAGCAGGGTTTTCAGATTGAAAGTTTGAGTCCCATTCATAAAACCACACCACGTAGCATCCTGCTTCTTAATTAATAGCTGCCCTAAACCAGCAAGCTTGTTAGGAGGTTATGATAGCATACGCGGAAGACAGAGCTAGCTGTAGGATGTTGGGGACAGTGGGAATTGTGTCTATAGCTTTATGGCTATAAGGGTGTTTTTTGTTTGTTTGTTTGTTTGTGACAGTTTTGCTCTGTTGCCCAGGCAGGAGTGTAGTGGTGTGATCTTGGTTCACTGCAGCCTCTGCCTTCCAGGTTCAAGTGATTCTTCTGCTTCATCCTCCCGAGTAGCTGGGATTACATGCCACCATGCCGGCTAATTTTTTTGTATTTTTAGTAGAGGCGGGGTTTCACCATGTTGGCCAGGCTGGTCTTGAACTCCTGACCTCAGCTGATCCGCCCGCCTCAGCCTCTCAAAGTGTTGGGATTACAGGTGTGAGCCATCACACCCCGGCCAGTGTGAGTGCATTTTAAGAGCAAAGTACAAAGGTCAGTTAGGATCCACAGAGGATAATCAGGGCCCTCTATTTCTTTGAAGACCTGACTGTCCTCGGTGGCATGCTGGGATGCTTTGGCTCACCTAGAAGATGCAAATTCTGTCCCAAAGCCAAGGTCACGTGTTCCTGGGTTTATCAGTGTATTTCACAAGAGAAAACAAGAGTAATGACCTCTTGGAATAAAAACAAGATAGATGTTTAAGGAAATTAGGAATGTGTTCAAAAGTAAGCATTTCAAGGAATTCTACTAATTGCTCATTTTAAAAAGTAATTCGTCTTCATCCTACCAGAAAGATTCTTAAGGCTGGGCACAGTGGCTCATACCTGAGGCAGGTGGATCGCCAGAGTCCAGGAGTTAGAGACCAGCCTGGGCAATATGGCGAAACCCCATCTCTACAAAAAAATTTCAAAATTAGCTTGGCATGGTGGCGAGGGCCTCTGGTCCCAGCTACCTGGGAGGCTGAAATGGGAGGATCACGTGAGCCCAGGAGGTAGAGGTTTGGGCTGAGATCATGCTGCTGCACTCTATCCTGGGCAAAGAGAGACCCTATCTCAAAAAAAAGGAAAGATTTTAAAATTGCGTAACACTTTGGTTCAATTTCAGATCACATCAGATTTTTAAAATTTTGTTTGGGGCTGGGCACGGTGGCTCACACCTGTAAACCCAGCACTTTGAGAAGCCCAGGTGGGTGGATCATGAGGTCAGGAGCTTGAGATCAGCCTGGCCAACATGGTGAAACCTGTCTCTACTAAAAATACAAAAAAAATTAGCTGGACATGATGGCACACGCCTGTAATCCCAGCTACTCAGGAGGCTGAGGCAAGAGAATTGCTTGAACCCAGGAGGCGGAGGTTGCAGTGAGCCGAGGTCGTGCCACTGTACTCCAACCTGGGCAACAGAGTGAGACTCCATCTTGAGAAAAAAAAAATGTGTTTGGCTTGTGCTGAAGTAGAACAGAAAGTAGGGGACACCACACTTGGAAGGATGACGGTTTGTGGGTGACGGAAGGTCCGCCGGGGAGTCTTGGCCAGCAAGAGGGTCCCGACCTGAAAGAGGGGGTGCGCAGAAATAAAGAGAGACAGAAAAGCTGGGGTCTGGAGGACTGAAAAGGCAACGCCTAAACAATGAATTTATTTTTGTCCAGGGTCTTGATATATACCTTAAGATCAAAGGTGTTTATATAACCAACAATAAGAGGAATGGAAATTTACAAGATATAAGATCATGAAAACAATCTTAACTATGACATTCAAGGATCATAAAAGTGGGCAGGTGGTATGCTTTATCTGTTTTTACCAAAACACACTTGTGAATAACAATACCCAAGAGTCACAAGCTAAGCCATAAAGTCATTATCTAGGGTTCAAGGTGGTCATGCGGATAAGGTAAAACTTCTTGAAAAGTAAAGTCATAAAGGTCATACAGAGGCCTAGTGGAGACATAATGTCTGACAAAACCACACGACCCTTGCCCAAGCGGCATTGTAGTCAGAAGTAGAAACCTTTGCAACATCAGTCATTTCTTAGTTCCTTCTTTCCCGTAGCTTGACTGCCTCTAGCAGGAAACTGTGTTTTGGGCTCAAGCTCACTGTCTGGTGAGGCCCACACATTAGGGGGCCTTACACGGGAGCGATCCCCACAACAGCTGTGTCAGGACACTCTTGCTTCAGTTACACACGTGTATGTGTGTACGTGCTGGGCAGCAGCGTGAAGTCTTTGTCTCATTGTAGGGTCAAAAAATGCCCCTGGTAACAATGCCAGGGGTTGATCATCCCATGTTAAGTGCTCTTTAAAAAAACAGGTGCCGGGTGTGGTGGCTCACGCCTGTAATCCCAGCACTTTCGGAGGCCAAGGTGGGTGGATCACTTGAGGTCAGGAGTTCAAAACCAGCCTGTCCAACATGGTGAAACCCCATCTTTAAAAAACAAAAAAAAACCCAAAACAAACAAAAAACAGGTAGTTATGGAGGAACTTACCTTGATAGAAATGGAATATTGACCTTTCCAGATGATGATGCTACTCACTAGTGCCAAGAAAATAAAGCATGAAAAGCTTTTTTTTTCCCCCTTAGTTACATCATGGAGAAGGCAGATCTTGTCATAGTTGGTGCTGAAGGAGTCGTTGAAAACGGAGGAATTATTAACAAGGTAAGAGCCTCAGTTCTCCCCAGTTCCCTACTTAAGGCTTGAAGGTGTCTTGCTGACCTAGGACCCACAGCAGTGTTGTTCCTGATGGTTCATTCTAATCCTGCTTCGCTTCAGGACTTCATCAGAGCACTGAGTTGTTACCCAGTTCCCATAAACCATTGCAGTGGTCAGTCCAATTTTGGTCAGATTTTTCTTTTTTTTAGATTGATCTACATAAATGAAAACTATGGATTTAGTTGGGTGTGATGGCTCATACCTGTAATCCCAGCAATTTGAGAGGCCGGGGTGTGAAGATCACTTGAGGCCTTGAGTTCAAGAGCAGCCTGGGCAACATAGTGAAACCCCGTCTCTACAAAAAATTAGAAAAATTAGCTGGGCATGGTAGTGCTTGCCTGTAGTTCCAGCTGCTCAGGAAGCCGAGGCAGGAGGATCACTTGAGTCCAGGAATTTGAGGTTGTAGTGTTGTGATCACACTACTGCACTCCAGCCTGGACGATGGTGAGACCCTGTCTCAGGAAAAAAAAAAAAAAAAAAAACTTTATTTGTTTTTACAAAAAATGGGCTTGAATTGGAATTGGGGTTTTGTCTGTTTTTTGTTTACATTTATTATCCTTTATGTGTATATACATTTATGTATGCACATCTATATACACAGAATAGATACACAAATGTTTTACATTTTTAAAAAAATACATTCATATGTAAAGTATATATATGTAAATATAATATATAACATATATATTTATTATATATTTTTTCAGACAGCCTTGCACCGTCACCCAGCCTGAAGTGCACTGGCACGACCTCTGCTCACTGCAACCTTCACCTCCAGGGTTCAAGTGATTGTCCTGCCTCAGCTCCCAAGCAGCTGGGATTACAGGCGTCTGCCACCACGCCCAGCTAATGTTTTGTATTTTTAGTAGGGATGGGATTTCATTATGTTGGTCAGGCTAGTCTTGAACTCCTAACCTCATGATCTGCCCACCTCAGCCTCCCAAAGTGTTGGGATTACAGGCGTGAGCCACCGTGCCCGGCCAATATATATATTTATAAATAGAGACAAGTTCACTCTGTTGCCCAGGCTAGAGTGCAGTGTAATGAACTCCTAGCCTGAAGCAATCCTTGCACTTCCGAAAGTGCTAGGATTACAGGCGTGAGCCTGTAATTACAAATGGCTAGCCTGTCATTTGTTTTCATTGTAATTGAGCACACTTGACCTCAATTTTTGATTACAATTTCTTTATACATTGTTTAATTTAGACAGGTTTCATGAAAGCTTTTTTTAGTTAAAATATATATAACAAGGCACAGTGGCTCACGCCTGTAATCCCAGCACTTTGGGAGGCTGAGGCAGGTGGATCACCTGAGGTCAGAAGTTTGAGACCAGCCTGGCCAACAAGGTGAAACCCTGTCTCTACTAAAAATACAAAAAAAAAAAAAATGCTGGGCACGCCTGTAATGCCAGCACTTTGGGAGGCCGAGGCAGGCGGATCACAAGGTCAAGAGATTGAGACCATCCTGGCCAATATGGTGAAATCCCGTTTCTACTAAAAATACAAAAAAAATTAGCTGGGCGTGGTGGCACGAACCTGTAGATCCATCTAGTCTGGAGGCCAAGACAGGAGAATCGCTTGAACCCAGGAGGCAAAGGTTGCAGTGAGTGGAGATCACGCCACTGCATTCCATCCTGGCAACAGAGTGTGAGACTCTGTCTCAAAAAAAACCAAAAAATTACCGGGCTTGATGGTGAGCACCTGTAATCCCAACTACTTGGGAGGCTGAGGCAGGAGAATCACTTGAACCTGGGAGGCAGAGGTTTGCAGGCAGAGTCTTGAGTCACATGGTAACTGCGTATTTAACTTTTTGAGAAACTAATGATTTTCCAGAGCAGCTGTACTACTTTACATTCCCACCAGCAAAGCACAAATGCTCCAGTTTCTCTACATCCTTGTCCACACTTGTTCTTTTTTATTTTTTGAGATGGAGTTTCACTGTTGTTGCCTAGGCTGGAGTGCAGTGGCACAATCGTGGCTCACTGCAACCTCCACCTCACGAGTTTAAGCAGTTCTCCTGCCTCAGCCTCCTGAGTAGCTGGGATTACAGGCATGTGCCCCTATGCTCAGCTAATTTTTGGATTTGTAGTAGAGATGGGGTTTTACAGTGTTGGCCAGGCTGGTCTTGAACTCCTGACCTCTGCTGATCTACCCACCTTGGCCCTCCCAAAGTTCTGGAATTGCAGGTGTGAGCCACTGCACCCAGCCTATTTTTTAAATTATAGTTATTCTAGAAGGTGGGAAGTGATCTCTCACTGTGTTACGTTGCCCTAAGGAGCTAATGGTGTTGAGGATTTTGTCATGTG
Organism: Sapajus apella; assembly: GCF_009761245.1. Taxonomy (NCBI): domain Eukaryota; kingdom Metazoa; phylum Chordata; class Mammalia; order Primates; family Cebidae; genus Sapajus; species Sapajus apella. The sequence goes on along the minus strand of NW_022436942.1, from coordinate 81,881,756 downwards.
CCTAGTGGCTATTTTAATATCCTTGAAGAAACATTTATTTTTTTTAAGGTCCTCTTTGATTCCAAAGTCAGAATTACATATGTTGTGTATGTACATAACTTTCTATTGCTGTTTTTAAATTGTTCATTTATTGTAATAGAGATGAGGTCTCACCGTGTTGGCCAGGCTGGTCCTGAACTCTTGGGCTCAAATGATCCTCCCACCTCAACGTCCCAAAATGCTGGGATAGAGGCGTGCGCCGCTCTCCTCGGCCCGCTTTTCTGTGGCTTCTATTTCAAAAGCACTCTAGAACTCATTCATTCCACTTTCTGCCTTCCCAGATTGGAACCAACCAGATGGCTGTGTGTGCCAAAGCACAGAACAAACCTTTCTACGTGGTTGCAGAAAGTTTCAAGTTTGTCCGGCTCTTTCCACTAAACCAGCAAGACGTCCCAGATAAGTTTAAGGCAAGAGTTTTCCATATTTGAAGAGGTACTGAAGTCTAAATGGGAACCTTTGGAAAATTGCAGTCCTAAGAATTTCCAGTAATTTTTTCACTTCTACTGCTATTTTCCCCAACACTTGGAATACAAAGATAAATTGGTGGTTGGGCTCACACATTTGTCCCTAGAATTTCGGTCTTTCAGTCTCTTAAGTAGCATCATAGATGGGTAGAGAGGAAGCCAGGAAGCTGGTAGGTAAGTCCCAGCTTTGGGATCAACTGAGCTCAGCTCTCGTTGCTGCAACTTATAAACTGTGTGGCTTGGGCAAGTCCTTTCTTTTTTTTTAAAATTTATTATTATTTTTTAGGGTATCCAAGGAAGAAAGGGGCAAGTCCTTTCATTGTGACCTCTGAACCTGTTTCCTTTTCTGTGAAATGGCATCGTAATATCTGACAGGGTTATGAGGATTGTAAGATAATCTTACCACAGTGCCTGGCACGCCGCAAGCTCTCTATAGTGACTCTCCATCTTACCTGAGAGGTCTAGAGAAGCTAATCCAGCGTGAGAATGAGGAGACACGTGATTTAAGTTTGTTAACACCATAGCTCTCGAGGAGCACGTCATCATGATTTGGCTTATGGGCACAACTCTGCCCTCCTCTCTCTTCAGAGAGCAGTGCCAGGAAGTGGCACACTGTTCACTCATGCCAGGGCCCCATGAGTTCAGAGCCCTGAATATTCAGCGCCGACTAATGTGTACTTCTTATCTCCTCAGTATAAGGCAGATACTCTCAAGGTCGCACAGACTGGACAAGACCTTAAAGAGGAGCACCCGTGGGTCGACTACACTGCCCCTTCATTAATCACCCTGCTGTTTACCGACCTGGGTGTGCTGACACCCTCAGCAGTCAGCGATGAGCTCATCAAGCTCTATCTGTAACCTGGGGGCCCTTTGCTGCCAAGGTGTAGCTTATGTAGTTGGGCAGGGTGAGTAGCTGCTTGACACCCCAAGTGAGCAAGGCCAAAACTGAGATGTGTTTTAATGAAGATTTATGGACTAAGGACTTCGAATCAATCATCCATCTTGGAGAACCTTTCTTACTCATTGCATTTCCATCTAAGAATGTGTCAGTTATTCCAAAACCCAACCTAAATTGTTCTTAGGCTTTCTAGAAACTTTCATTTTCGGTTTCCAGAAATACAAGTTAGATTATTGGCTACTAAACTGATGAAAGATGAACCCAAGTCCACCTCTCTTCATCCTCCCCTGCACTCGACTGATTTACCAAAAGCACTCGAGATGCAGGCCAAAAGACAGCCACACCCCTCTGCAACAAATGACCAACGGCTAGTCAGGACATGTTACATGTGGTGCCTTGTAAAAGGCAAGAAACACCTGTCGAATCTGCGTCTGGCTTCCAGTGATGAGCACATTCCTGAACAGGGTCAAGCCAAGCAGCAAAAATTGTACCAAGAGAACACGAGGAAGTCCGAAGCCGCATTTAGCCATGGTACTCCACACGGCTCACTTACAAAAATACTTTCTGGAATATTTGTAAACTGAAATTCTGTGTGTGGAAGAGATGTTTACATGTTTGGGTCCTAAACAGCTTTTTAAAATTGTACTTGGAAACAAACTCAGTATCTTTTCAAATAAACTCTACGAAAGACTTTGATTTTGGTGTTGCGTCAATACTGCAAGCTGACCTCAGGCCATCTGGGGGAAAACATTGTGCAGCTACATTTACACACTCAAGACAGGCAATCGAAAGGATGCCATTTATTCAACAGAAGGCGCAAAGACTAATTCTCCTTCCTGGAATATGACTTAATTGTCTATGTGACCCATCATGATAAATATTGACTTCTATTATTTACACTCCAATAATTTTACATTTTCTTTTGTTAGAATACTTCAAGACTGGAATTGTTTTGTTTTGTTGTTTTTAATGAGAGGGTCTCACTGTGTTGCCCAGGCTGATCTTGAACTCCTGGGCTCAAGTGATCTGCCTGCCAAAGTGCTGGGATTACAGGCAAGAGCCACCACCTTTGGCCAAGACTGGACTGTTTTTAGTAAAATATTCACAATTGTGAAATCCCTCATTTTCCTCTAGTCTGAAAGGATACCTTTCAGAGATGTGATCCTTCTCAGATGTCTCCTGAAGTTTTGATTTCCACTGAAAGCAAACTGGAGCCATCCACCAAGTTAGGGAATAGCTATGCCCTTGTGGGTTCATCTGTGGCACTGGAATCAGAATCAGCTGTCGTCTTCCAAATCTGAGATCCCTAAATCTGCTGTCTTGATTGTTCTTTTGCCAGTTGTCAACAAGCTCTTCTCAAATTCTTCTTCAGTTATTTTGCCTTTTTTAAGTTTTTTCAAGAGTCTTGTGTCATTGAGAAGTTCGTCCATGTCCTCATCTTCAATATCAGAACCCTAAGTGCAGAAGAAACCAATAAACTACTAAATTTTTCAGCAATAGCGTTCCAGTGAAACCAGCAGTTTTAACTCGGGAACTATAAGCTCTCAGATTGGCTTCTGCAAATACAGCAAATTCCCAATCCTAGTCGCTAATGTAACAAAAATCTGAGAGCCCCACACAATTCCTATTTAAAGATCTACCACAGTAATACTTGTTCAAGATTCTAAGTTGGCATGTAAGTAAAAGTGTAAACTTTACCTCTTCCCTTTTCCTTTTCTCATTCATTTTTTTCTTCTTTTCTTTTTTGGACTTCTGCTTCGACCAAGCTTTATTTTTTATGAATTTTCTCCTCTTATCATTTTCTGTTTTCTCTTTTCTTTGTTGCTGCAGGAGTTTCTGCCTCTGCTTTTCTCTGATTTTATCTTTAAATGGAATCGTGTCTGTATTAATGTCCACAGGCACAAAATCTGGAAATTGCTTTCCTCTCAATTCTGGCATCTTGGGCATCCTCAACAGGGCAAAACCTCGAGCAAGGCTGGCAAAATCAAGATCTAATTCAATCAGAAGATCAGAGTTAGCACACTCAACAGGATTAGAACAATCAATAAGGGCTTATAATTTTTTTCTAACCAAAGGGTTTAATGCATTCATTTTTTAAATGAAAATAATTACATTTTTACAAAGTTAGAAGGAATACTCAGCAGCCAGTAGCCAGTTTATTCTGTGTCTACTCAAAACCTGGGAACACTTCCTTTTACAAGACAAAGCAATCTCGTACTTGTAAGACCACCACAATTAAGATGAAGACATAGAAAAATTCCAACTTACCCTTTAATCTGAAAATCAGGTTGCATTCATGCTTTGCATAAGCCTGAACATACGACACAAAAGCTTTCATGCCCTTTTCAAACACAGCTCTGTCGGCCAGGGCCATGGACTTCAGTTTTGGCAGAAGGTCCACTGTGCTTTTCTGGAGCTTCATCTCCTGCAGGGGGCACTACACACACACCACATTCTCACCTTCCCTGGCTGGCATCACCTCATCCCCAGGGATCCCCCATCACAACAAATAAAACCAAAAACAAAACAATTCCTTTTAATCTTAAATTAGAGGTCTGAATCCCAAATCCAATCCAAATATTTCACTTGCTCTATAAAGTATGTTAAATTTTTTAAAGAAAATTTAGGCCTGGCACAGTGGCTCACACCTGTAATCCCAGCACTTTGGGAGGCCAAGGCAGGTGGATCATGGGCTCAAGAGATAGAGACCATCCTGGCCAACGTGGTAAAACCCCATCTCTACTAAAAATACAAAAAATTAGCTGGGTGTGGTGGCGCATGCCTGTAGTCCCAGCTACTCGGGAGACGGAGTTTGCAGTGAGCCCAGATCACGCCACTGTACTCCAGCCTGGCGCCCGACAACAGAGCGAGACTCTGTCTCAAAAAAAAAAGAAAATTAAAATATCCAATTTCGCATGACAATCCTAATCTAGTAGCAAAGTATGGCAACACTGGGTCTCTGTTCACAAGAGGTAAGCCTTGCCTGGGCCCACCAGAGCCCCACACTGCCACCACCAGCCCAGCCCCAGTGAATTCACAATTTGTAATTTCAATTGCTGACCACGTGCCAGAGAACTTTTCTAGCTACCCCGTTACTAGGTATTCTATCTGAAAAGGGACGACAGCTTACTTTTTGGTTAATTGCAAGGAAATTGATGTATGACTCTTCCATAGGCAGGAGAAACACCAGAGCGCTGCCCCTGTGGCCGATGCGGGCTGTGCGTCCGCAGCGATGCACGAAGGCGCTGTGAGAACACAGGGTGGAAATGGGTGCCCAGGTGATGACGGCTGAGCAGAGCTCTGGCTCCAGCCACGGGGCTGCTGCTGCTAAAATGCTATGTGGAGCCTCTAGACTCCACAGCTCAGGGTGGACTTGGCCACCTACTAGTGTGAGAAACAGAAGAATTGGCAATTAAACCAGCATTGCAGACAGATATGATTCTGTAAGAAACATTTAAGGTGAACTCTAAGTAAAACTTAGATTTTTCTCTCTGATCACACAGGTACGACATGGTCCCCAGGGGGAAATCTGGGAAACAATGAAAAATATAAAGAATAAAATAAAAATGACTAATAGTCTCAGAGGTAATCATTAACACTTGGGGGTTTATAGGCATTTTCCTATGCTTGGAAGCACATATTAGGAACATATGCTGACTTTGGAAAAAGTAATTGTAATTTTCACGTGGTGTTACGTTATTGCTGTTTTTCATTTAGACATTCTATTTTCTAGACATTCTAGTTTCTTCAAGAACTGGTAATATTTGAAAATATTTTTAATTGCTGCCAATACACAATACAATATCACTATTTCACCATAAATGGGTTATTTTCATCCATTTGCCTATTTTTGCTACTTAATGCATTTTTGTTTTGAGACAGCGTCTCACACTGTCACCCAGGCTGGAGTGCAGTGGTACAATCCATTGCAACCTCTGCCTCCCACACTCAAGCGATTGTCCCACTTCAGTAGCTGGGACTACAGGCGCACACGCCTGGTTAATCTTTACATATTTTTTGTAGAGATGGGGTTTTGCCATGTTGCCCAGGCTGGTGAACTCCTTGGCTCAAGTGATTCACCAGCCTAGGCCTCCCAAAGCGCTGGAATTACAGGCATGAGTCACCATGCCCGGCCTCAAATAATGTGTTGTTTTCTCTCACTGTCTGAAATTTCTATGACCTTGCTCTACATGGAGCAGGGCAAGGCCTCAAACCATTTCAAAACTGTTCTGGCAAGCACTATAGGAATGCACAGGGTCACTGCAGACCCAAGCACGCTGGAGGCTTGCTATAAAATAATGTTTCAATGAGCGTCATTATCTGTTTATCTTCTTCAGGATTCCTACTTAATTAGGATAAATTCCTCAACAGGGAGTGGGTGGCAGCCTCATACCATACCTTGCACTGCTGGGAGGGTCATACTGCAAAACCCAGTTGACTTCAGGAATATCGATTCCCCGGGCCATCACGTCAGTGCACACTAAAATCCCACTAGAAAAATGAGAAAACGGCATTCTGAGTAAGGTCACCATCTTCATCACCATCAAACAGCCCAGTAGAGCTGGGGTTTCACCATGTTGGCCAGGATGGTCTCCTATCTCTTGACCTCGTGATCCGCCTGCCTTGGCCTCCCAAAGTGCTGGGAGAAGCAAATACTTAAGGTAATATTTTGATGTTTTTCTTCCTCCTACAAATCTCTGGGACTTCACAAATTCCAATATAAATTGGAGTGAGGTAAGAGACAGCAAAGGGATTTTAAAAATTAGAACATAACCATTTGAAAACCAAAACTATATGGGTCTAATCCTTTGTAGCCATCTGGAAAACAACAGACACTTCACTCCATGACTGAGGCCCAGCAGTCAAGTGTATCAGTTTGCCTAAAAGAGGACTTTTAATGTAGCCAAATGTTCAATGATTAAGAAAAACAGAAAAGTATGATTTGTAAGCACAAACAGAAACAAGTTCTGGTCACTGGAAGACTACAAGTTCTCTGCTGTGTAGTCACAAGCCTAAGACAGTTTCCATCCCGACAGGACAAATGGATTGCTCCTTGCTGCTTGACCCTTCCCTGGGCCAGGCACAGGACAGTCTGGGAGTGAAGACAATACACAGGGATCCTGTGTCACGGAGCTCGCCATCTAGCACGGGAGTTCAGTAACCAGGGAAGTGACACAGCAAAAGAAAAAGAGATTAGAACAGAGCAATGGAGGTCCTGGGTGTTTACAGAGAGATGATAACCACATTAGAGAGGGAAGAGGGTTCCAGACAGGAAAAACAACACACGCGGGCAGCACAAGCTATGGGAGAATGGGGCATTTGGGGACCTGAAAGAGCACCGTGTGACAGGAGAGCTGCTCCCTCCCTCCCACCCACCTTTGCAATTTACGGAACTCCATGAAGATCTTATTGCGTTTATATTTCATCTTTCCATGAATGCACATAATCTTCACGCCCTTCACCAGCGCCTCCAGAGCCTTCCCATAGTATTCCACACAGGCACAGGTGCTGCAAGAGGGACAGAGAGCTTAGAGGCATTTACCACCTTTGTCCTTCTACAACTGGGAGAGGGGAACAGCGAGCAACAGCTGCAGTAGACGCAACCTAACTCTGAGCCTTCCCTAGGGGAATGAAGAGGAGCAAGACAGTGAGAATCATCCCGAGCCCTCCCTAGGAGAACGAAGAACAGAAAGGCAGTGAGAATCATCCACAACTAAGTTCTCAATCTGTAATCCTCTCAGCCAATCAAAGGCCAATCTTTTGACAAAATCCCTTACACACGAATTAAAACCCCCAAGGATGTATTCTACTATCTAAAGATGTTCTAACGGGGAATCTCCCTGACCCTGAGAAAGGAATTAAGGTGAAACAGTTATTCAGAACAAAAGCAACAGCATCTTAGCCACAAATGGTCTTATAAGATTTAAAAATATTCCCGCTTTTCCTTTAGGGAAGAGCTGCCTTCCCAGTTAGCAGGATTCCCAAGGGCTCAGCAAATAACTCAAGCTAGACCAATCAGATCCCTTCTCTCAGATATTTGGGACTTGGAGCTAAGTCATACAAGGACAAAAGGGGGTTGGCAGAGTCATCCCAATGAGGATGTGCCCTAAAGAGATGGTCCATGACTCTTGCCTGGGATCCTCCTTCCCTGGGAGCTGGACACTCAACATTCTCTCTGAATCTGTGAGCTCCTTACCCAGCACCGTTCTAATAAAGTTCACCCTGGACCGTTTTCTTTAACTGGAAGCATTCCAAAGTGATTTCTCATCCTTTTGCAGGTGAGGGAACTGAAACTTACCAGAGACACAGAATAAGTGGCAGAACCAGAACCCAGGTCTAATGCTCCCCCCACTATGCCAGACTGCCACCAGTTTGGGCTAACTCTTGTCTATGTCAGTTCCTCCACCTATGCTGTGACCGCTACCAGAGGGGTCCCTCTTTTCTACCTTGAGTCACATAGTATATAATGAAGTGGCGTTTCACACACTAAGCCTCACAACCCATAGATCCTGAAAACAATCTGGTGGGTTCTAAAATCAATTTAGGAGGTCTCGACCAGCATTTTAAAAAAATCAATTGCTGGAATAGAACAGAATAGAAAATATCCCACCTGGCAGAGTGCAGTTTCGTGAAAACCTTTGTTTTATTATCTTGTGTGGGTATGTACCAAATTGTACTGCTTACTGTGGGTCATGGTCAATACTGCATTTTATTTGCAGGATAACAGATGGAGAAGAAATGTAAAATTATTTTTTATGTACTGCCAAAGATCAACACATTTATATTTGGAGAAAAGGGGAAAAGAACCAACCAGTCCAAAGAACATCCGCAGCTGTTCCTACGCTGCCTTTTGACCACAAGACAAAGCCCCGCTGTGGCAGACTCCATGGGTGGCTGATAACACTGTTCCCAACTACTTCTTGCTTCGCTGACCACTACCACAGAGGCAGAAAAGCTGTGCACTCATTTTCTCCGCCGCTCTTGAAATGAGGGGCCACCATGTGACCCACTTTGGGCCCCTATGATGGATTCACAGCCGAAGTCAGCTAAGGCAGAGGGTTTTCTGAGGAAGCTCTTTGCTTTTCTAATTAAAAGGCATGGATATAGCTAACACTACCATATGCCCCCTCTGCCTTTCCCCGCCTTATCTTTCTTCAGTGCAGACATGACAAGGTGTAATAGTGGTCATCCAGAATCCATGACGTGACACGTAGGCAGAGGAGACCAATCACAACACTGACTTTGACATGACTGACATATGAAACCCACGTGAGAAACTGCCTGCCTTTGGACTTCTTTTTACAGGATAAAAATAAAGCCACAAACCAGAAAAGTTGGGTTTTCAGTTATTTGCAGCCAAAAGCATTCCTGAGAGAACCATGCTAGATGGAATCCAAAACCCAAAGGCCGCATGCACCTGCACATTCTGGCTGAATCCCTGATGCCCCTACCACAGAGACCAGAGGAGTACCTGAAGAAGACCAGGTGTTTCTCCTGCTTATGATTGCGAAGGAAATGAACCAGCTGATTAAATTTCTCATCTGCCTTGCATACCTATAAAATAAACAGGGAAATTAATAAAAAACATATTTGGCAATAATAATCCCCGTGGCTATTTTCAGTTTCAGCGTTCAGTTTTAAGGAATGCCATTTCCTCTATGGATAGGACAGGCTTTAGTCAGAATGTTAATTGGTCTACCTAGCTCAGAATAAACATCGACATGTGCTTCTGCCTGTAAAAGTTAATTTGTATGTCACAAAACCACACGGCTCAGAGAAACACAGTCATCCAACAGGCAGCAGTTCCCAACTCCCAAGTCTACACGTCAGCTGTCACACCAGCTCCAGGGTGGATTTTTATTTACTTATTTTACTTTTTTTTTTTTTAAGAGACAGAGTCTCAATATGTTGCCCGGACAGTCTTGAACTCCTGGCCTGGCCCCAGGCAATCCTCCCACGTCAGCTCTAAAGTACTGGGATTACAGGGATGAACCACCTTTCGTGGCCAAAGGATAGATTCTTTTTTTTTTTTTAATGCAGATTCTTGGGTATGACATACAGATTCTGATTCAGTAGGTCTGAGATTGGACCTAAGAATCCGTATTATTTTTTCTTTTTCTTTTTTTTTTTTTTAATGCAGTCTCAGGTAGTTTTTTTAACAGCAAGAGTCCCTATTATTTAAGAGTTTAAAAAGAAAAAGTTTACCCAGGAAATTCTGATGCCAAGTTCAGAAGTCATTGCTTTAAGTTGAATAATGATTTCCAGAAAGCAATGTACATAATTATTTAAAAGGCCTCCATGGACGCAGACCCCACTGCTTTTCTTCATAGTGCAATCAAGTCCTCCATTCAAACTTCCAAATTACAGACATTAAATTTACCTGAATGCATTCATCCTATTTTTGCCCAAACCAAATCCCCAGTTTGGAATGTTTTTCTCATATACTCAGCCATCTCTAAATGCAAAACAAACGCACAATAACAGAATGCAACAGCAGAAACAGTGGGTTTCCAAAGCTAACATTAGTACTAACTATCCCTCATCCAAGACCGTTGGGACCCGAAGCGTTTTGGCTTTTGAATGTTTTCAGATTTTGGAATAACTGCACTATACTTACCAGCTGAGCATCCCTAATCTGGAAATCTGAAATCCTAAATGCTCTAATGAGCATTTCCTTTGAGCATCATGTTGGCACTCAAAAACCTTCAGATTTTGGAGCATTTTGGATTTTGGAATTTCAAGTCAGCAATGCTCAACCCATACTTACTAAGTACCAAGCATTATCATGGATATTTTTGCATGGATTAATTAATCCTCCAACAACCCTACGAAGCTGTATACTACTGTGGCCTCCATTTGACAAGTGAGGTCCTGTAAGTTCATCGGTTAATTAAGAAGGGGACAAAGCCAAGACCTGCAGCAGGCAGTTCTGCTCTAGCGCCATACTCTCCACTCTTCCCTATGCCTACCTGATGCGCTGAGCTGGCCTCCTACTTCACCTAGCCCGGCCTCAGGCAGAAACATCAATGGTAGCTACAGCTCCCACTTCTGACGAGCCTATCTGATTTCGACAACACTCTCCAGTGAAACTAGGTGCAGTTTCTCATTTGCAAACTCATTCTACCATTCATCTGCCTGCAAACTGACACAAACAGGAGAGCAGCCTCGACAACCTCAGTCCACAGCAAGAGGAACACTCTACTTTCGAGACCAGCCTCCTTCATTTTGAACAACAGACAGGTTCAGGAACTGAGGAGCTACCCCCTCAGGCCTAAAGAAATATTCAACCTGAGAAAGCTGATTGCAAAAGAGAAAGAAAAGCCCCAGCCCCAGGCTGGTGGGCGGATGTGCTGTTAGCAGTGACCTGGCCTGTGGGTTCCTCCATGCCTCCCCGGTAGCCTGTGCTCTCTGCACTTGTGCCTCGTGACCCATTCCAGCAATGGGACAGAACAGAATGGGGCTGGGGAATGGCCTCATTACTAAACAATCAAGTTGCCAAAAGCCCATCCACTTCCCTGTAAAGAAACTACAGGAAGCAGCAGCTAGTCTTCACTGCTAGAAATTCAGCATATTTGATGCAAGTAAAAAATATACAATATTTACAGAGTAGAACATTTCCACCCACAAAGTCTCCTGAGGAATGCGTCTGTCATTTGATTTTCCGTGTTCCGCCTGCACATCTAACTATGCCCTTCTCTGGGTCAGGCTGTTCTGACGGGCCCAGGAACTAGAGCTGTATCACACTGCACCCAGCACACCCCAGGCATGTGAAATAAACATTTGGTCACTTGAGGTTGGAGGTTCAAAGATACTGTCCTTAGAAACTGTGCTTACAATATATTTATGCCCAATTTAACTTATTCATTCAATGAGTAGGACCACCCAGACCATTTGTCCTAGCTCTGTCCCCAGAAGCATTTCATATGTGCTACAGGGTCTCATATATTTATTCTCCTAGTACAATTTTCGTAAAATGAGCCCTGGTCATTATCGCTGAGTAAGAAGCACGCCCAGGCTCTCACCATGTAGTAGTTTTCCAGGCGGGAGGGGGTCTTCTGGGCACTGCTGGCTGCCACGCCCTTCTCCTTCACCGAGACCCGGACAGGGTTCCGGAGACCCGCTCTCACCAAGTTCTCCACTTCCTGCGTCTGAGTGGCAGAGAAAAGGCCTGTTCTCCTCTGCTTTGGCAACAACTCCAGGATGGTGTTGATGCTGATAAAAAGAGGAGAGCTCGCAATTAACCCCTCACTTGCCAGCATAATCAACACACAGTGCTTCACGATACTGAACAGGTACTCTAAAAGACTGAAAGATCAAAATATTTATAGTCAGGTATGCTGGGAGGTAAAATTATACGTGATTTTTTGTTTCTTCTTTATACTTTCATTTTTCCAAGATTTCTCAAATTTTAGCATACAATTATAATGATATGTAAATTATAAACATAAAGCTATTAATTAAAAAACAACAGAACTACCAGGTATGATGGCTCATCCCTATAATCCCAGCACTTTGGGAGACTGGGATGGGAGGATCTCTTGAGCCCAGGAGTTTGAGACCAGCCTGGGCAACATGGCAAAACCCCATCTCTGCAAAAAAATACAAAGAACATCCAGGCATGGCGGTGTGCGCCTGTAATCCCAGCTACTCAGGAGGCGGACGCAGGAGGATCACCTGAGCCCAAGAGGTCAATGCTGCAGTGAACATGATCACGTCACAGCACTCCAGCCTGGGTGACAGCGCAAGACCCTATTTCTAAAAAACAAAAAATAAAATTAAAATTAAAAATAAAAATCCCTAGTCATAAAGTGGTAAATTCCAGTTTGCTCTCCTTATGTATTAGGATCACCTGCCCACTCAAGCCAGTGAAGTCTACAGCCCAGTACCTTGCCTCAAATCCCATGTCCAAAAGTCTGTCTGCCTCGTCCAACACCAGGACATCCAGGGATCGCACACAGCTGGCCAGATCCAAGCCTTCTGCCTTCCTTCGGAACATGTCTTCCAAGCGGCCGGGAGTGGCCACAATGATGTTCCCACTTTGGAAAGAAAATTAACATTTACCATACTCTCTGGATCTTGGGAATGTGGCTGATGATTAATAAATACGAAGTTTCCTATCCCCCCAAAGTCATTTATGCCCTAGTGAAGAGAAAGAAGACCATGAGAGTGGAAGAGAGTGCTGCAGGGTGGAGTGAGGGCTGCGGTGACATGCAATCTGGGCTGTGGACCATGACCCAGGCAAGGTTGGCAAACTCCAGCTCCCAGACCAAACCTGGGCTGCTGCCTGTCCTTGCTAAGTATTTACTGGCAGACAACCACGCCCATTTATTCACATGTTGTCTATCACTGACTTCACACTACAACAGCAGCTGAGTAACTGCGATGGAGACCATATGGTCCACAAAGCCAAAAACATTTACCATCTGCTTCTTTACAGAAAAATCTTACCAACCTCTGACCTACACAAGTTACTCAAACACTGCAGCCCCAGGTAATTAATCTGTAAAATGGGGATGTTGACAGAATTAGAGAATCCTCTGTTCCTAAAGATCACAGACTCAGGGCCAGATGTGGCACCAACCGACTGGCTGACCTACAAGATGTGTTTTTCCAATGTGGATTACATGCCAACAGTTAAAAAATCAAGCCAACAGTTAAAAAATCAAGAGATTACACGAAACTGGAATTCCACCTTCTTTTTTAAAAATTCAAAATCTAGGCCGGGCGCAGTGGCTCATGCCTGTAATCCCAGCACTTTGGGAGGCCAAGGCGGGTGGATCACGAGGTCAAGAGATCGAGACCATCCTGGTCAACATGGTGAAACCCCGTCTCTACTAAAAACTACAAAAAATTAGCTGGGCATGGTGGTGCGTGCCTGTAATCCCAGCTACTCAGGAGGCTGAGGCGGGAGAATTGCCTGAACCCAGGAGGCAGAGGTTGCGGTGAGCCAAGATCGCGCCATTGCACTCCAGCCTGGGTAACAAGAGTGAAACTCCATCTCAAAAAAAAAAAAAATTCAAAATCTGGCACTACTGAGTTCAGAGTCCTGCCAGGCAACTACCAGCCGGAGATGAGTATTCCAGGCAGCTAATGGCCAGTTCCTCACCATCCCCCAGCCCTGCACACATCTATCCCGACCACTCATTTATCCTGACATAGTTCTCTTGACCTCTGTAAGAACCTGAGTTTGTGAAGTGCTCGTCAGGGCCTTATGGGAAGGAGACAGCAAAGCACAATGGGAAGCTGGCCTGGAGAAAACACCCTTTTGTGGGAGGAGGCGGCTGCTGAAAGGGGGACCCACAGTTAGGCTGAGATCACACATCGATTCCTAGGTTCAGTGCCAAGAGCAAGCAAAGAAACGAGCAGACATGAGCAAACTCACCCTTGTTGCCTAAACCTCTCAACATCTTCTCCAGGATTTCTGCCTCCAATCCAAAGAATCTGGCTGCAAGAAGAAAACAGCCATTGATTAAGTTCAGTAAAACGACAGCCCATGGCTAACAGGGACAGTGCATCCAGTTTACCTGAACTGCGGGAAGTGCTTCGTGAAATGCGACAAGACCTCGTCTATCTGAATGGCCAGCTCTCTCGTGGGGGTGATGATTATGGCTCCAACCTACCCACATGGAAGGAAAGGACACAGTCAGCGGCGCAAGGGACTTCCAGAGAGGAACTCATAGGCCCTGAGCCCTCCACCACACAAAGGAAAGTTCCAGAGAAACAGTAGTTCCTGGACTTTCTCAGCAGCATCTCTGAGCATGTATCAATTACTCTGGATTGCAGTTACTCGTCATTACACACTGCAGTTATGCTCTTTAAAGTCACTGAGAACACTGAACTAGTGAACACTGAACCACTGCTCACAGGGTTTGGTTCCTGCCGGTCTCTGGGCATCACATTTTTATAAACTAATCAATACATAACCCTATTTTATGTAAGTTTGTGCTCAAAAGACTCTAATATATACTGTTGATTCATTCCTATTGAACTCGCGGCCAAGAGAACATTAACTCATGCCTGAACCTGTGCTTGTCTAGCACGTGGATTTTCTCTGCATGTCATAACCTTCTTGCACCCAGGAACACGAGACTGCACCTCAGTACTATATCACGGGGCCATTTCAAAAAGCAAAATCACCAACAGAAAGCACACAAATGTGCAAAATGGCTGGGCGCAGCGGTTCACACCTGTAATCCCAGAACTTTCGGAGGCTGAGGTGGGAGGCACTTGAGCGCAGGAGTTTGAGACCAGCCTGGGCAACATAACAAATCCCCGTCTCCTCAAAAAAATACAAAAAATTACCCAGACATGGTGGTCCACACCTGTAGTCCCAGCTACTTGGGAGGCTGAGGCAGGAGGATCGCTTGAGCCTGGGAGATGGTGGTTGCAGTGAGCTGATATCATACCACTGTACTCTAGCCTGGATGACAGAACAAGACCCTGTCTCAGGGAAAAAAAAGGTGAAAAACATGGCACTAAATGGACAATGAAAAGGACACTGTTTATACCTGAGCACTAAAACAAAAGGCACCTTTGCCCACGCCCGTGACCACAGAAGCACCAAGGATCCACTGGGGGTTATACATTTTAATGAGCAGGTAAATTCATAAATACAGAATCCACAAATAATCAGGATTAATTGTCTTTTCTTTTTTGAAACGGAGTCTCACTCTTGTCACCAGGCTGGAGTGCAGTGGCGTGATCTTGGCTCACTGCAACCTCTACCTCCAGGGTTCAAGCCATTCTCCTGCCTCAGCCTCCTGAGTAGCTGGGATTACAGGCACATGCCACCATATCCAGCTAATTTTTACATTTTTAGTAGAGATGAGGTTTCATCATGTTGGCTAGGATGGTCTCAATCTCTTAACCTCGTGATCTGTCTGCCTCAGCCTCCCAAACTGCTGGGATTACAGGCGTGAGTGACCGCACCCGGCCAATTGTCCTTTATTTTTTCAAGATTCATTCATTATTTGTAGAGGTGAGGTCTCACTGTGTCGCCCAGGCTGGTCTCAAACTCCAGGACTCCAGTGATCCTCCAGACCCAGCCTCCCAAAGTGCTGGGATTATAGGCATGAGCCACTGCTTCTGGCGTATTTTTTCAAGTTTGTATCCAGCTGCTTAATCCAATGTGGACCCTCTGATGACTAGGTGAAAATAAATCACTTTTGCTGTCCTCACCTGACTCTTTTTTAACTTCTCTTCTCTTCTCAGAAGAATTTCCAGGATGGGGATGACAAAAGCGAGCGTTTTGCCACTACCTGTGACCTGCAAACAGAGAGTTTTGGTTTCCTTTTCTTCCTCAGAGTTCATTTGAGAGAAAACGCGAGGACAGGCGCGTACCTGAGGCACTCACCGCTTCTGCAGCAACATCTTTGTTTCGCATGAACAGAGGGATGGTTGCAGACTAAAGGGAGAGATGGCAAAGCACAGGTTAAAGGATGCCATGAACTCACAGGTGAAACCCAAAGCCCTAGGAACAGAATGGGCAGCTAAGGTCATAGTGGGGCCCACCACAAAAGCGACTCTGAGTAACCAAGTCACCACAGAGAAGTTGAATCAAATGCGGCAACTATGTCTACATGGAGAGCGTGTGGGGAGAGTGAGCTGAGCTGGGAGGCAGGCGTCCTGAATTCTAGTCCTATCTCTCCTACCTTCCCCTCTCTGAACCAGGAAGGGGTTGCAGACACTGGGTTTTAAGGTCCCTTCCAGTTCTGGTATAACAGAATGATGATTCCAATAAATTCTCTCATTTTAAGCACTGTAGAGGTCTCCAGACTTTACAAGAAACCTGGTTTTAGCAACCAAAACAGCTAAACCTCAATCAGATTCAGGTGCCCAGGGCCTGAGCTCTCTTGTATCACAGCAGGTGTAATATTATTCCAACTGCCTGTACACAGTGACTTCTATCCTCCTGCCTCAACCCCCGAGGGAATATTTGACAATGTACGGAAACATTTTTGGTTGTCAAAACCCAGGGTGACCAGGTGTGGTGGCTCATATCTATAATCACAGCACTTTGGGAGGCCCAGGTGGGTAGATCCCCAGTTCCAGACTAGCCTGGGCAACATAGGGAGACTCCGTCTCTACAAGAAAACGTTTTTAATGATGTGGATGTGATGGTACATGCCTGTGGTCCCAGTTACTCGGGAGGCTAAGGCAAGAGGATCACCTAGGCCCAGGGAGCTGGAGGCTGCAGTGAGCTGTGACTGTGCCACTGCACTCCAGCCTGGGGAACAGAGCGAGACCCTGTCTAAATAAATAAATAAATTTAAAAAATACAACCAGGGTTGGGAGGTGATGTGCTCCAGTGAACAGATTCTAGTAATGCTGTTAAACAGCCTGCCATGCCCAGACAGCCCCACAACAAAACATTTTCCAGCATAAAAGGTCAATAGTGCTGAGGGTGAGGCCCCTGCTCCAGGCCCCTGCTGTCCAACAGAACTATGATGTGAACCACACAATTTTCCATTTTCTAGTAGCCATAGTAAGAAAAGTAAAAAGAAATGGATGAAATAAATTTTAATATTTTATTTAACCCAATATATCCAAAATATTGTCCCTTCCACATTTAATCAATATTTAAAAATCAACATTTCTCCATTCTTTTTTCATGCTAGGTCTTCAAAATCCAGTGTGTTATTTGATACTCAAAGTACATTTTGATGTGGACGAAGTGTATTTCAAGCACTCGACAGCCCTGGGTCTGGTGACTACGTAGTGGATGACAGGTCTAGACAATGAGCTCTGAGGGCAGAGATTGGGTCTTGTTTGCACTACATTCCCAAGGAAGGGCACACAGCACTCCCGGTTTCCATCTCCAGCCCTGCCTGCTGGAGACAGATCCTCTACATTCCCTGGAATCTTATGGGCATCTCAAACTCAAGACTTCATTTATTTTAAATTTTTTTTGCAATGACAGGGCCTCCCTATGTTGCCCAGGCTGGTCTTGAACTCCTGGTCTCAAGTGATCCTCCTGCCTTGGTTTCCAAAAATGCTGGGATTACAAGCATAAGCCACCATGCCCGGCCTTTATTTATTTTAATCTTAGAGGTGGGGTTCTCCCTATGTTGCCCAGGCTGGTCTTGAACTCCTGGGCTCAAGGGATCCTCCCACCTCAGCCTCCAAAGTAAATGGTACTACAGGCAGGTGCCACTGGGTACCAGCTCAGTGTTTAAAAACAGAACGCTTGTGGCCGGGTGTGGTGGCTCACACCTGTAATCCCAGCACTTTGGGAGGCCGAGGCAGGTGGATCACCTGAGGTCAGGAGTTTGAGGCCAGGCTGATCAACATGGCGAAACCCCAACTCTACTAAAAATACAAAAATTAGCTGGGCATGGTGGCGCATGCCTGTAATCCCAGCTACTTGGTAGGCTGAGGCGGGAGAATCACTTGAACCTGGGAGGTGGAGATTACAGTGAGCAGAGACGGCACTCCAGCCTGGGCAAAAGAGCGGACTTTGTCTCAAAAAATTAATAAAAAAGAAAAATCTTGAACCTCTTTTCTGACTTTTGACTTGACTCTTGACCCCAGAACTCTTGACTTTCCCTCTGAAACCTGTTATACTCTCTAGCTGTTCTCAGGAAATGGTAACACCATTCAGCTAGCTACTAAGAATAGAAACCTCAGGTCCCTCTAGAGTCTTCTCTTTCCCAACCTCCACTTCCAGTCCCTTAGCAACCTTAAAGCTATCCCAAATGTGACTTCTCAATATCCACTGGTTCCACGCTACTCCGAGCCACCATCATCTTTTACCTAACAATGGCCTCCTAAGCAACCTGCCTGCCTCATCTCATGCCTGGAAAGGCCACTCTCTACAGAGAAATCACAGCCCTTCCCTTCCTAAACAGCTTCCTAGATAAGATGGCTTCCCACTACATTCAGAATGAAATCCAAGCTCCTACAAGACCCTGCACAATCCATCTCTTACACTACTCTTGATGTTCAGCCACAAAGGCCTCCTTTGTGCCGCCCAAACCATGTGCAGCCCGCTCCAGGGCCTTTTTGTGCACTGGCATTTCTCTCTGCTGAAATAATCTGCCCCCAGTCACCCCAGAGCCAGCTCCTTCTCAATCACTGAGGTCTCAGCTCAATGACACCTCCTCAGAGGGGCCTTCCGTAACACCGTGTCTCACCTCTCCTGTCCTCGAGTGTCACTATCACAACTGTCTTAGTTCTTTCATAACACTAACCAGCAGCTGAAATTATCCTTTCTCTAGCTCCTGCCCCAGAAAGTAAGGCTATGAGCAGATGCCAACACTGCAAACTGCCCAGACCCTAGAAGAGTTCCTCACACACAGCAGGTCCTCAAGAATTACTTCTTGAAGAAATGCATAACTGGAGGGTCGGGCCGCTTCACTTGGATGTATAACAACAGGTAACACTTACTGAGCGCCTACGGTGTGCGGGCTGGTTTATTTAGTCCCGACAGCAACCCCATGATGCAGGTGTTATTTTTTCATTTCACAGAGAAGGAAAATGAAGCACGGAGAGATTAAGCCATTTGTCTGAGGTCTCACAGCTACAGTGGGCAGGGCCAGGTTGAGAACCAGGCTCGGAGAGCGGAAGCCATTTGTCTGAGGTCTCACGGCTACAGTGGGCAGGGCCAGGATGAGAACAAGGCTCGAGACCCCAGTACCCGAGGGTGGGGTGGGGCGTGGCCCCTCTGCCCGCTCGCTCGCGGAGCAGCTCCGCATCCCGCCAGTCTGGGCAGCCTGGAGACGAGGCAAGAGCCCCAGCTGGAGGGATGAGCGCCCTAGCGCTCGGGTCTGTCCGATCACCTCTGGCGTATCCGATGCAGCGGGTGCCTGCCCCTTTCCCAGTCTCATTTCCCCCCGGGAACCGATACCTGCACCGGCGTCATGTATGGGAAGCCCAGTTCCCGCAGCGCGCCCAGCACCCGTGGGTGCAGCGGCACTGGCAGCGACTCCCAGGAACCCTCCGTCACGTGCTCCATGGTGAGCTCCTTCTCTGCCTCCGTAGCCGCCGCTAGAATGCGCCCTGTGCACCTCCACCGAGCACTTCCGCTTCCGGCAGCTGCGGCAGCCGTCCGGGAACCGCGCGCTGGAGCAGCCGAGTTCCGGAGCTCGGCGAAGGCCCCCACGCAGCGGGAGAGAGAAAAGGCGCCCGCGAGATGGTGAAGGCAGGCGGTGGGGCAGGCCCGGGGAGTTCCACCCGCCCCGCGCAGCTCCTTAGACTCCGGGCGCCTCTCCGCACGGGGCAGGGGTTTTGGCGGGAGGGAATCTGGCCCGGTCCTCCCACTTTGCCTCTCGGAGGCAGGTGGCGGCACAGGACCGCGTCCAGGCCGAAGGGCCGTGGGGCTAGCTACCGTGGGCAGAGAAACGTGCCCCAGCCCCGAGGCCCCGGGTTAGCAGCCCTGCAAAAGAGGCACCCGCTGATGGCGGCGAGGCGGGGGATCCGATGGCCAGTATGTCTTGAATGTTGATTTACTTTCCCGGAAGTTAGCGTCAGAGTCTTAAGGACACTGTCCCATTCCTCTATTCACTGTTGGCCTAGGCCATTCATGGCCACACACCCCTTCACTCAGCAGGCTTTTACTGGCCACTCATTATGAGCTGAGCTCTGTGAGGGCCTGTCTCCTTCAGCTAGGTGCATGGCTTACCCCTGTTGGGGCTCTGAAAACGAAACTACAAAATGAAGGCCCTTGAGGCAGCCTCAGAAGCAGGTTTCCCTCTGACCTCTTGCCGGGTCTCTGATCTCTGATTCTCTTGAGGCTGGCCATAGAAACAAGAATCCCTCTTACTCATGGCGGAGTATAGAAACGGGAACCCCTTTTCTCCAAAGTTACCCATAAAACCTAAAAATACTACTCAACTCCCTCTCTTTCTACCTTTCTGTGAAAAAAGTGGCCATAAAGAAATTATCTGGGCCGGGTGCGGAGGCTCACGCCTGTAATCCCAGCACTTTGGGAGGCCGAGGCAGGCGGCTCACCTGAGGTCAGGAGTTTGAGACCAGCCTGGCCAACGTGGTGAAACCTCGTTTCTACTAAAAATAAAAATAAATTTAAAGCCAGGTGTGGTGGCAGGCGCTTGTAATCCCAGCTACTCGGGAGGCTGAGCCTTGAGCATCGCTTGAACCTGAGAGGTGGAGGTTGCAGTAAGCCGAATTCGTACCACTGCTCTCCAGCCTGGGTGACATTGCTCGACTCCATCTCAAAAAAAAAAAAAAAAAGGCCAGACACGGTGGCTCAGCCTGTGATCCCACCATTTTGGGAGGTCGAGGTGGGTGGATCACGTGCGGTCAGGAGTTCGAGACCAGCCTGGCCAACGTGGCGAAACCCCGTCTCTACTAAAAATACAAAAATTAGCCAGGTGTGGTGATGCACTCTTGTAATCCCAGCTATTTGGGAGGTTGTGACGGGAGAATCGCTTCAACCCAGGAGATGGAGGTTGCAGTGAGCTGAGATTGTGCCACTGCACTCCAGCCTGGGCAAGAGTGAAACTCGGTCTCAAAAAAAAAAAAAAAAAATCATCTGACCTCCTTTGTTTTGATTGTAGGTTTTAAGACTCCATTCCAGGAAGGGTTCTGTCCCCTACCCAGAAGGAAAGAATGCTGCACAGAGAGGTGGAGAAAAATCCAGACAGGCCTTGCTAGGCTTCCCCATTCAGTCTATGAACATGATCATGCCCTTCTTGTCCAGTCCTGTTTCTACACAGCTGTGCATATTTTGTTGAGCCTAAGCATAAAAATGAATAGTCTTCCCTATATCTTGGGGTCTTAATTCTGAAGGTTCCTTTGTCATGCAAAACCATGACCAAATAAATTTGTATTATTGAGCCTGGGAGGTTGAGGCTTCAGTGAGCAGAGATCAAGCCAACATACTTCAACTTGGGAACAGAGTGAGATCCATGGCTCCAAAAATAAAAGGGGGGGGTACTTCACAGACAGCTCTAAGGGCATAGGGAAACTGCATATCCATGTGTGTCTTCTGGACTCTACTATCTACTAGTTTTCTGCCCTTAGGACCCTTTCCAAGCCTGTTTTCCTTCTCATTTTCAAAATGATTTTACCCAAGGTAATGTCAGTTTTGAAGCATAAATAAGACCAAGTAAAGTGCTTAGTACTAGATCAACACTTTACACAGTGCTCAATAAATGGTAGCTACTTTTTTTTTTTTTTTTTTTTTTGAGACAGAGTCTTGCTCCGTCAGGTGCCAGGCTGGAGTGCAGTGGCACGATCTCGGCTCACTGCAACCTCTGCCTCCCGGGTTCAAGCAATTCTCCTGCCTCAGCCTCCCGAGTAGCTGGGACTACAGGCTCACGCCACCATGCCCAGCTAATTTTTGTATTTTAGTAGAGATGAGTTTCACCATGTTGACCAGGATGGTCTCGATCTCTTGACCTCATGATCTGCCTGCCTCGGCCTCCCAAAGTGCTGGGATTACAGGCGTAAGCCACTGCGCCCAGCCGGTAGCTACTTTTATTACCAGCAGGCTGTTAGTTCACAGAGGAATAACAGTTTCTACAGGTGGAGATCTAGTCTCCGGTTCACCTTTTGCTGTTATCTGTAGCCTTGGGCAAATCATTTAATCTGTCTTTTAACCTATTTCCCATATCCATAAACCTTGCAGGTGAATGAAAATAATTCAACCCTTTCTTTTTTCCCAAATAGAAAAATACTTGAGATTTTAGCACTGATCCACCAGAGAAGCCACACAGGAAAACGTGCAGAAACTAAAATTTGGTACCATTCACTATCCTCAAGTTTATAGAATTAAAAAGTAATAGGCACGAATACTCAAAAAACATGGACATGTCTCATGTCAAATAAGAACAGAAAGTTGGTGTGTAAAAAATGTGAATTAACTGCCAATATATAAAACACAGAATACTGACTGATTTAAAAAGAATTGTTTATTTACCGAACCTGGGGCATATTAGATACAACCAATTTTAAATTTACATTTTTTAAATCAATTTTGAAGTGTTTCACGCACACAAAAAAATTGGCATGCAACAGTTGTCCAAAGGTGAAAGTCACCTTATCAATAAACTGTTGCAAGTGTTCTCACCCAAGGTTGAAAAATTGTTTATCCTGAACATGAAAACCTGTAACAAATTTAAATTAATTATATAAAACTCGTTACTTGTAGTTTTCCCCTTGCAAAGATTAAAAAAAAAAAAAAGTACAAGTAACTAATATGTATCAGTCACAACATAATCCTGGATCATCCCCATACCAAAACCAGATGCTCTGAATTTTAAACCCATCATGAGAGAACAAGAGAAAGTCATTTCACTTTACACAAAACAAAATTCACATGTGCCAAAAAGAAAGACCCAAGAGAAACAAACAAAAACCCTAGTGCTGACACTGATGTTCAGTGCCCTAGTTAAACAGTGGCCCAGTGGCCCAAAGGCCACTGATCAAAAATAAAATAGTGGCTGTATATCACCGCAATGAAATCCAAGAGGCTTTAGCCCTTTGGCATCAGAAATCCAGATTTTTCCAATTATGTAAATGCATATTTCCTACGTGCCAAGAGTAAGGGAAGTGGATGTGCCAGTGTGGAAAGAAAAAGAGCCACCATTCACTGGGACGCCAGAGAACTGGCTTTAACAGACAATTAGAAGTTTAGGCAGAAACCCAAAAATGGTTATCAGCTGCTTGTGTCATCAATTTAAGTGGAGGTGATTGAGTCCTAAGATTCAATGTAAAAATGTATGGGGGAAAATGGATGCTGAGTTGTAGCTTTAAAGCAGAACAAGAAAACAAAGTATAAAAGTACCCAGCCTGGCAGCATACGCCCAAGTCAGAGAGCTCTGCCATTAGGATGGGTAGAAACCGTCAAGATTCATACTATTGTTTCGCATAAGGACTCAACAAAAATAAATTGTTAGTGACTTGAACTACAAAATAAGGGAATCTAAAGAATGCAGTCATTTTAGTAAAGTACTATTAGGCTTTGTGCCGATTTCCTGAACAAACTGCATTTAATTATGAATACAAAAAGAAAAAAGAAATAATAAAAACAAAAACTATACGCCCATATTTCACTTACAGTGTTTGAGTTCCTGGAAGGACTTATATAATGGAGGCAGCATTCAAATAAGAAATTATGCCAATCAACTGTCAAATTTGCACTGTAACTTTCCTAAAAAGGTGTTTTTCCCCCTATATCTATTAATCACAAGGAAACATAAGTTGTGAATGTATAGTTCAGAAAATAAAAATGGAGAAACTAATGACATTATTGTGACCAAGGTGTTTGGTAAACAGTGAATTCTGAGTTTGGGATCATCAGGAAGAGGCTTTTTAAACAACCCTCCGGACTTCAAAAAATCTCTTCAGGTAGTAGATCTGTCCCAATGTCATGGCAACTAGAACAAGAGCTTCAAAGAAGGACCAAAGGACCACTCTGCTGTTTGTGTTGTCGTTGACTGTTGAGGACAAACAAACAAACAAAATTTAAACAATTCTCCCCCCAAAAAAAACACAGGCATCATAATTATTCTAGTTTTCACACTGTATGAAAGTAATATTTTATACACCATTCATAGAATAAATGTTGTCAACTTACAATGGGGTTACATCCCAATAAACCCAGCTTAAGTTGAAAATGCATAAGTAAAAAATATTATTTAATACACCTAACCTACCAAACATCATAGCTTAGCCTAGCCTACCTAAAACATTATCAGAACACTGAGACTAGCCTATAGTTAGTTAGGCAAGAGCATTTAACGACACAAAGATTATTTTATAATAAAGTGTTTTATATCTCATGTAAGTTAAACTGCAATTTATATTTTATTTATCAAGTTATTGAACACTGCACTGAAAGTAAAAAAACAGAATGGGCCAGGCACAGTGGCTCATGCCTGTAATCCCAGAACTTTGGGAGGCCAAGGCGGGAGGATCACCTGAGGTCAGGAGTTCGACACCAGCCTGACCAACACAGAGAAACCCCATCTCTACAAAAAATACAAAATTAGCCAGGCATGGTGGCACATGCCTGTAATCCCAGATACTCAGGAGGCTGAGGCAGAAGAATCGCTTGAACCCGGGAGGTAGAGGTGGTAAGCTGAGATCATGCCACTGCACTCCACCCTGGGAGACAAGAGTGAAACTCCATCTCAAAAAAAAAAAAAAACAGAATGGTTGCATGGGTACTTGCAGTTTCTACTGAATGCACATCACTTTTGCACCATCATAAAGCTGAACATTTCGAAGTGAAGTCATTGTAAGCTATGGGTCATCTACACTCTAACTACTTTTATTCCAAGCAACTCAGCAGCAAAGTTTTTGTTTGCTCTATTGCCCAGGCTGGAATGCAGTGATACAATCATAGCTCACTGCAATCTTGAACTGGACTCAAGCAATCCTTCCACCTCAGCCTCCTGAGTAGCTGAAAGTACAGGTGTGCACCAGCCTACCCAACTAATTTTTTCTGTTTATGTAGAGAAAGGATCTTGCTCTGTTGCCCAAATTGGTCTTGAACTCCTGGCCTCAACTGATCCTCCTGCCTCAGCCTCCCAAAGTAGAAGCAGAGATTTTTAAAAGAAATCTTAAAGATAACCATATAGCCAAGTCCATTCTGCGTGTATACAGGGAGCAGAGAAGAAAGGTGACTTGCTCAAAGTCATACTTCTAGGGTTAAAACCCAATCCAACCATTTTTCTCCCTCCCCACTGAAACATCCTATATTAGTATCCTTTTTGCTGAATCAGAAGACTGACTTCTAAAAAAACTAAGGAATTATTTCAAAATCACAGTTCTCCAAAATGCAATTACTTACAAAGTCAAAATATGTCAGTCTAAGTGTCTTTTTCCCCAAACATGTGGTAAATATTTGTTGAGCACCTACTGTGTACTTGGCAATTGTTCTCGATAGAAGAGGTTGCTCAGTTACATGGATCAATGACAGTTACTACCAGACCATCAAATACAAGACAAGCTATTCTCATCATCTGTCCAACTCTCAAACTAAGGATTTGATCCTTAAAGTAAAATTCACACCGACTCTATATTTATTTACTATACTCAATTTGTCACATTCAAGTTTCTGATCAAATTCTATTTTTATTTATTTATTTATTTTTGTGAGACAGAGTTGCACTCTGTCGCCCAGGCTGGAGTGCAGTGGCACAATCTCGGCTCATTGCAACCTCCACCTCCCAGGTTCCAGCTATTCTCCTGTCTCAGCCTCCTGAATAGCTGGGACTACAGATGTGCACCACCATGCCCGGCTAATTTTTGTATTTTTAGTAGAGACGGTGTTTCATCTTATTGGCCAGGCTGGTCTCAAACTACTGACCTCCTGATCCACCCGCCTCAGCCTCCCAAAGTGTTGCGATTACAGGCGTGAGCCACCATGCCCAGCCAAATTCTTTTTATTTTTAAATTTATTTTATTTTTTTTAAAAACTGGGTTTCATGTTGCCCAAGTTGGTCTCAAACTCCTGACCTCAAGCAATCCTCCTGCCTCAGCCTCTGAAGTAGCTAAGACTACAGGCAAAAGCCATTGTGTCTGACTCCAGTCAAATTCTATAACCTTAACTTTTAAAAATTACTATGTAGTATTTTATTTTTCTAAAAATGGCCAACATTAAAAATAATTACCCTATAATCCCAGCACTTTGGGAGGCCAAGGAGGGAGGATTGCTTAAGCTCAGGAGTCGGAGACAAACCCTGGGCAATATGGAGAAATCCTGTCTCTACAAAATATACCAAAAAAAAAAAATTAGCCAGGCGTGGTAGTACATGCCTATAATTCCAGCTACTTGGGAGACTGAGGCAGAAGACTCACTTTAGTCAAGGAGGTTAAGGCTGCAGTGAGCTATATATTGTCACCACAGCACTACAGTGTAACAGTGGAGTTAGACCCTGTGTCTCTAAAAAGAAAACAGGGCCAGGCGAGGTGGCTGATGCCTGTAATCCCAGTACTTCGGTAGGCTGAGGCGGGTGGATCAAGAGGTCAGGAGTTCAAAACCAGCCTGGCCAAGATGGTGAAACTCCCATCTCTACTAAAAATACGAAAATTAGCCAGGCGTGGTGGCAGGCACCTATAATCCCAGCTACTTGGGAGGCTGAGGCAGAGAGCTGCTCGAACCTGGGAGGCGGAGGTTGCAGCGAACCAAGATCATGCACTGCACTAAAGCCTGGGCGACCGAGCGAGACTCCGTCTAAAAAAAAAAAAAAAAAAAAGAAAAGAAAATAGACCAGGCACAGTGACTCATACCTGTAATCCCAACACTTCAAAAGACACAGGTGGGTGGATCACTTGAGTACACAAGTTCAAGACCAGCCTAGGCAACATGGTGAAACCCTGTCTCTACTAAATTACAAACAAAAATAGCTGGGGGTGGTGGTGCATACCTGTAATCCTAGCTACTCGGGAGGCTGAGGCACAAGAATTGCTTGAGCTTGCAGTGAGCTGAGATCGTGCCACTGCACTCCAGCCTGGGTGACAGAGCAAGACTCTGTCTCAAAAAATAAATAAACAAATAAAAAGAAAATAAGTGAAAAAGCAATTAACATGTTTCCAAAAGAGTAACTTTTATTCTAAATGGCACTTTTGTCAGAAATAAAAATATTTTTTTAAAAAAAGCATTATTTAAAGTTACTCAAAAGTTGTGTGATTTTTTTCTTTTTTTTTGAGACAGTGTTTAGCTCTTGTTGCCCAGGCTGGAGTGCAATGTGCAATGGCACGATCTCGGCTCACTGCAACCTCTGCCTCCTGGGTTAGAGCAATTCTCCTGCCTCAGCCTCCCAAGTAGCTGGGATTATAGGCATGTGCCACCATGCCCAGCTATATTTGTATTTTTAGGAGAGATGGGGTTTCTCCATGTTGGTCAGGCTGTCTCAAACTCCCGACCTCAGGTGATCCACCTGCCTCAGCCTCCCAAAGTGCTGGGATTACAGGCATGAGCCACTGTACCCACCCCAAGTTGTGTGATTTTTTTTTCCAGAGTAAAAATAGACACATGCTAAAAAACATTAACTAGATATTCTAAGAACAACCAAAATCACTAAACTTGTATGTAGTACTAATTCCAGGACATGAAGTTTACTTCTGCTGAAAACTTAGTAACATATCTCCTTTTTTCTTTCCCCCATAGAAACGGGGTCTTGCCATGTTGCCTAGGCTGGTTTCCAAATCCTGGGCTCAAGCGATCTTCCCAGTTTGGCCTCCCAAAGTGCTAGAATCACAGGTGTGAGCCACTGCACCCTGCCAAAAAAACACTTTTCTTAAAGTGACTAAGAGAAAAACAGGATGTGAAACTGTAGAGACAGGTGTAGTAGCACACATCTGTAGTCCCAGCTACTCAGGAGGCTGAAGCAGAAGGAGCACTTGAGCCCAGGAGTTTGAGGTGGCTGGAGTGTGCTATGATTGTACTTGTGAATAGCCACTGCACTCCAGCCTGAGAAACAGAGTAAGGCAACCAACTCTTAAACAAAGAATACACACCTGGCCGGGCACGGTGGCTCACGCCTGTAATACCAGCACTTTGGGAGGCCGAGGCAGGTGGATCAAGAGGTCAAGAGATCAAGACGATCCTGGCCAACATGGTGAAACCCCATCTCTACTAAAAATATAAAAATTGGCTGGGTGTGGTGGCATGCATCTGTAGTCCCAGCTACTCAGGAGGGTGAGGCAAGAGAATCACTTGAACCTGGGAGGTGGAGGTTACAGTGAGCCGAGATTGCGCCACTACACTCTAGCCTGGCGACAGAGTGAGACTCTGTCTTAAAAAATAAAAAATAAAAATACACAGCTTTAGTCACTTATGCTGCAATTCCTATTTCAAGAAAAGGCAAGGCTAAAAGAAAACAGACTTTAATGTGATTAAACGGTGATTATCTATGTGGCAGACTCTGAGTGCTATTTTTTCTTTATGCTTGCATTTTCCAAATTTTATAACTAAATATGTGTTAACTTTTTTCTCCTAATTATAAAAATTATACCTGAGAAATGTTATCTGCCACATGGTCTCTTATTTGTGAATGTGAAAAGTAGTATTCTCTTCTTTCACTTACAGAAAAATGCATCATTTTTCTTTTCTTTCTTTGAGACGGAGTCTCACTCTGTCGCCCAGGCTGGAGTGCAGTGGCACAATCTAGACTCACTGCAACCTCCGCCTCCCAGGTTCAAGCGATTCTCTTGCCTCAGTCTCCTAAGTAGCTGGGACTACAGGCATGTGCCACCACACCTGGCTAATTTTTGTATTTTTAGTAGAGAGGGGGTTTCACCATGTTGGCCAGGCTGGTCTCAAACTCCTGACCTCAGGTGATCCGCCCACCTCCGCCTCACAAAGAAAAATGCATCTTTAAGTTTAAACAGAACACACTGAAGCACAATAACATCAGAATGTAGCGACCTGGGACACTGTCCTCATGCCACTCACATATTAGCCTGATCTAGAAGCAACACAGTATTATTCCAACACTGTAGTGAAAGGGTCTCATTATGTTCATTGCTGAGGAGTGAGTCCTACAGGAAAACTCACAAAAACAAAACATCATGGGAACCTTTTGTTTTGCAAATTTAAATTGCATACCTATAAATTCTAGAAATTGCTAACGCTTTTAAATAAGAACACATAGCTCACTATTTGTGAAATAAATACAGGAGTATCTCTTCCACTCAAATTATGGGTGAGAGAACAAGGCTGGACCCCCCCTAAGACTGGAAGGCATGTGCTTCCTCTGGCCACTGTGTTCCCAAGAACTTTAAAGCCATCTGGTCTGAACCAGTTAACATTGCAAAGTAGAGGAACTTGCCCTCTAACTTAGTTCAGTGCCCTTCCAATCCCAGAATGGGCTAGTCCCCATCTGGGAGAAAGGTAACCAATAAATAGGTCCCAACAAGGTAAGAGAGAAAGTGATGATCCCAGAGGGTGAGACTAAGTGTGTGGCAAGGAGAAAAAATTGTGAGGGAAGAGGCTGGAGTGCTTGTAGACAAACCTTGGTCCATATCATACCCCACTCCACTCCTAAAAAAGGTGGGGATGAGGGGAGCTCTCCAGGCTATTACATGTATACATCTTCCTGCCAACAGGATCTGTGTTCGAGATCCTAAAGGATTGTTTCCATAAGTAGCAAGAACAGATTTAAGGACGGGGAAAACAAAAACCACATCTGGAAGAAATTCAAGCTGTACTTATCTTTTTTGAATCACTCTTCTCTCCACTCTCTACCCCCGCCTCAGAACAAAGATTACTGACATAAAATCACTGCCCTTAAGACAAGAGCTTGCTCCCAGGGAGATCTCTCCCCAAGAACTACTTGGAGGATGAAAAAACTGAACAACAATGTGGGCCTGAACCTAATACATGGAACTGGTCTGTGTGTCAATATAGTACCTCTTAATTTTAAATGCAAAAGCCTAATTTTTAACGCTCTATCCTGCTGCAAAAACAGACTTTTGCAACCTAACACAAGATTTCAATCATCACTGTTTCCACAGAAAAATACATTCCAAGTTCCCAATTTACAAACTTGAGAGCCCAAACAGATCTTCGCCTGGTGACTTGCCTCTACTCATGTTTTGGTGTTTTCTAATCTAACTGTATTAAGGCTTCCATTTTAGTAAAAAGGTTAAATCTCAGCTCTAATTAATTAATCCCACTGGCACATAAGTTTCAGGTATGTGATTAAAAACCAATGCAACACCCATTTTACAACATTTTCCCCTTCTGATTTAAGAAAACAATTAGCTTTCCCTTAGCTGATCACACATTTTTAAAAAACCAAACTCTTTATTTTTTGAGACAGTCTTACTCCGTTGCCCAGGCTGGAGTGCAATGGTGTGACCTTGGCTCACTGCAATCTACACCTCCCAGGATCAAGTGATTCTCATGCCTCAGCCTCCCGAGTAGCAGGGACTATAGGCCACCACACCCAGCTAATTTTTTTATTTTTTGTAGAGACAGTATTTCACCATGTTGGCCAGGCTGGTCTCGAAATCCCGACCTCAGGTGATCCACCCACCTCAGCCTCCCAAAGTGCTGGGATTACGAGCATGAGCCACCACACATGGCCAAAACACCAAAAATCTTGTGCTAAATCTTAATAGCATTTTCTAGTTTACAATGAATGTCCCAAAAATAAACTACAAAGCTCCACAAACGTGTATGCTCAAAAAATATCTCATGTAGGTATACTTTGAAAGCCAATGCTTTCACTGCAAAGTTTCCAAATGAGGAAAATATAAGCAAGCTGTTGAGTAAAACAACCTTCGCCATCAGACACTGCTGCAAAGCGACGGCATTCACTTACTGGCTCTGTGTATCCTCTCCCGGACTTCCATGTATTCCTGTTCGTGCTTCACAGCTGTCATTGCCACTGCCAGCTCATTGATCATTTCTTCTAGCTTGTTCTGGTGAGCTACAGGATTTGAAAACAGCACACATTTGTCAATCTTTTTTTTTTTTTTTTTGAGACAGAGTCTCATTCTGTTGCCCAGGCTAGAGTGCAGTGGTGCAATCTTGGCTCACTCTCCCTCCAGGGTTCAAGTGATTCTCCTGCCTCAGCCTCCCGAGTAGCTGGAATTACAGGTGCACACTGCCACAGCCAGCTAATTTTTGTATTTTTAATAAAGATAGGATTTCACCATGTTGGTCAGGTGTGTCTGAACTCCTGACCTTGGGTAATCCACCCACGTCAGTCTCCCAAAGTGTCAGGATTACAGGTGTGAGCCACTGTGCCCAGCCATCTTTTTTTTTTTTTCCCCAAGACAGGATCTCTCTCTATCACCCAGGCTTGAGTGCAGTGGCACAATTATAGCTCACTATAACCCCAAATTCCTGGGCTCAAGCAATCTCCTGCCTGAGCCTCCTGAGTAGCTGGGACTACAGGACTGCCTCACTAAGCCTGGCTACCTTTTTATTTTTTAGATACAGGGTCTCACTATGTTGCCTAGGCTGGGGCAATCTCTTTTTGAAAAATACTTATAAAATAACTTTTTTAAATCTTCAGAAAAGGCCTCCAAAAGAAGCTATTTTTAGAAATGGTTCAAACATCAATTTGGACTACTGATATGAATCATGATGACAATTTAATTCTCAAAGTATTTTTAAAAGTCCCTTCCCAGTAGAGAAACCTCTTTCAGGGTAGGAAACATACTACATAATGCTTACTAAGGAAATAAAAACCCCAGGAAATGTCTTCTAATGAAATGTTACGTGAAGTTCACTATACTGACTATTAACTACAGAGAAGTAGTAAAACACAGGGTTGGGGAGGAACTAAGAGTACAAAATAAATACATGTATTTTTTAAATGTAATCGTACAAATAACAAAATCTAAGAGTCATGTAACTCTAATATTCATTAAGGAGCAGCACCAAAACAGACTTTTAATCTCTATGCAGCTGAGCAGAGAAAAACATTAAAGTGCTCTTAGGAAAATCCACATCAACTCAAACATTCTTCTGTGACAAAGTAATGATTTCACTATAGTGGGGAACAGCAGGCAATGTAAATAGAGACAAGCCCTTAGCAGCACAAATTTTCAACCAGGTATCCTCTTGAACCAAAAACACATACAAGGTATTGTTCTGAAGAGTAAGCATGTGCTTCCATATAGTGCCATGTTAGGACAATGGACAGGCAGGAGATAAACAGCACCATGAAACATTCCCAGGGAAAAGGGGATCTCTTCATCCCTGCCCAAGATTGGGTCTCATCTGGGATTCCAGATTATGACAGACAATCCCAAGTTTCTTAGGAGAAACCAAGGGCCTCTACCACTGAAGGTAGTTGAATTGGAATGTCACTCATTTCCCTTTGGAAGCCCCATGCACAACGAGGAAGCAGCGGAGCAGCGTTTCTCAGCAGTGGCACTGTCGCCATTTTGGACTTGGACCAAAAGCTGTTCTATGTTGTGGAGCGCTGTGTGATGCACTCTAGGGTGTTCAGCAGCCTCCATGGCCTCCAGCCCTAGATGCCAGGAGCACATACCCATGCAGTCTTCAGAATAAAAAATGCCTCCACATACTGCCTAATGTCCCCTGGGGCATAAAGACCATCCTCACTTGAGAACCACTGCTTTAAAGGAAGGCTTGATTTGACAGCTGCCATTCACTGACAATAACAAGCGAAAGCAATAATTTTTGATATATGTTAAAAAATTATCTAAGAAGTTCAATATTCACATTCATCAACCAACATTTTCAAACTATTTAAATAGGATCAATCTCCAGAAAATAAATGAAAAAAGCCTTTCAGAACTCATTCTCCCTGAAAATTAGTCAAGTCCTACCCTATAAATGACCCTGAAAAATGAGCCCAGGAATTACTAATAGTAGGACTCTCTACATTTTGTATATTTCAAAATCTATATATTTTATATATTTTTATATATTTTTTATATAAAATATATTTTATATATTTCAAAATAACCAAACAACTCAGCTTCTGTATGATGTTAGCAATCTACTAATACTGAGTAGATGGGACAAATGTTAACATGCTAATATTATACTATGAAATGTGTTGAACAATGACTGGCTTCCAAAACCCTGGCAGGCACTGTGGAAAAAAAAAACCACCAAATATTCTGGCTCCCGATAAGCAATTTATCCGGAACCACCAAGAACCAATCAGGGTTTATTACTGGTAACCTAAATAATAAACAATTTAACTGCAACATAAGGCTAAAACAGCTTTGGTCTTCATATCAACATATGGCTCCTAAAACTGCATTTCATATCCAACCAAGCTTCAGGTTAGGAAGTCTACAAAACACTTTCTACAAAGTCAAAGGCACCATTTGCTATGAGCTACGTTTATTTGGGACTTCTGTCCCCTTATCCTTGAATTTTCACTCCTTAGCATTTATTTTAAAGAACAAAGATGTTACTCCTAAAATGTCAATCACTGTGTTCTCAGTACTTAGTTTAAAATAACCTAACCTATACCTCCTGTCAACCTAATTAAAAAAAAAAAAAACCCAATAATTAGTTGTAGTGATATAAGAGAAACAAACACACATGCCAACAAACTGAGATTAGAAAAAAGAAAGAAGAAATTAGACAGTTAGCAAACAAAAAGATGCAAACGGATGCTGTCAAAAAGCAATCCACGTACCATCCCAGGTATCTCCACCACCTGAAGGAAAGTTAAGATCACTTAACACAAAAAGAGGCAACAAAAGGTTTAGCTAAACTAGTCATGTATACAAATGAGCAAATAAAGTATATGCCAGGATTAGCAAATAAACAGAAAAAATAACCTAAGACACACAGAACCTACATGCTCACAAGGGCACAAAGTGACTAAGAAAATCTGTCAGAAGGACAAATGTAAAGAACAAAAAAATCCCAGCACTTTAGGAGGCCGAGGCGGGTGGATCACCTGAAGTCAGGAGTTTGAGACCAGCCTGCCCAACATGGCGAAACCCCCCCCATCTCTACTAAAAATACAAAAATTAGCTGGGCATGGTGGCATATGCCTGTAGTCCTAGCTACTTGGGAAGCTGAGACAGGAGAATCACTTGAACCCGGGAGGCGGAGGTTGCAGTGAGCCAAGATCATACCATTGCACTCCAGCCTGGGCAAAAAAAAGAAAAAAAAAAAAAAAAAAGGAAAAATACATAAATGCTAGCTTCAAGAAACTTTTTTATTAGGAGACTCGCAAAAAGTAAAAAGCATATTTCACAATAGTTTTTGGTTAAGAAATAAAAAAAAATAAGTATTCCACTCAGATAGGTAAAAATGTATAGAACGAAAATGAGCTCATGGAATGCGATATAAATCTTCTGAATGTTTATCTCACCTTCTGTTTCCATGTCTTGCCCTTTCGGAGCCTCCCCAATATCAATGGTGAACATCACTATTTTTGGAGTCATGGTGGACATCCGGTTACTAAAACAAAATTTGTATATTCCGTCCATGTGAGCAGCAAATGTGTATTTCCCACTGGATTCTCGGTCTCCTTTGTAAATCCCTTTATTATCTGGTCCTGTAATCTGGAGGCAAGAGAGAAATACAGAAAATGTCACAAAAGCTCTACAGTCATAAATTTGTAAGTACTCGACTAGTGCTAGTGCTCAACTTACGACCACGGTCGGGACCGCGGACCGGTCGTAACACGATTTGGTCGTAAGTTGAGTAGGCTATATGTACAGTTGAAATGGTGCACGCGGAGATGGTAGTGCTGCCGGAAGCTGGTCCACACTGTCATACGCCCAGCTGAGCAACGTTTGCGCTGCCAGACGCGGAGCAGTCGTGGCTAGCGATTGTGGTCGTAAAGTCAAATGGTCGTAAGTTGCATAGGTGGTAAGTCGATCAATACCTGTAATGTCTAATGGCAGTAAGAAATGCACCAAGAATGTGGCCAGGCATGGTGGCTCACGTCTGTAATCCCAGCACTTTGGGACGCCTAGGCGGGCAGATCACCTGAGGTCAGGAGTTCAAGACCACCCTGGCCAATGTGGTGAAACCCCAACTCTACTAAAAATACAAAATTAGCCAGGCCTGGTGGTACTCGCCTGTAATCCCAGCTACTCCAGAGGCTGAGGCAGGAAAATCACACAGGAGGCGGAGGTTGCAGTGAGCCGAGATGGCACCATTGCACTCCAGCCTGGACAACAGAGAGAGACTCATCTCAAAAAAAAAAAAAGGAAAGAAATTCACCAAGAATATGTAACTTAGGCTTAGCTCCACTTCAGTAAGTGATAATAACCATTTTGGGCTGCAATTCTCCCATTTTATAAAACAAGGATTGTCTTCATGGCTCCCTAAAACACCTTTTGGTTCCGACATTTATGTCTTATTTGGCCTTATTAAACCCCTCAGAAACAGAAACCTCACTTTCCATGTGGTCTCCAACTGGCCTAATATCACCAGCAAACATGCAACTATGACTGACAGCAAAACTCAAGTAAAAATACATCTCTTTAAAATGAGGAATTTCTGCATCCCTGCTTGACATCTTGATGACAACCTCATGAGAAACCCCAAGCCAGAACCACCCAGCTAAGCCTCTTTGTAATTCCTGGCCACAGAAACCATGAGAGATAATATTTGTGGTTTTTAAAAACATAAACAAAATGAATTCTTGTCAAATCAAATTTCAAGGTTTTCCAGATTTCTGCCAAACAGTGAAGGAATTCTGCTTTATCTGAGATGCCTTAAGTCTTAAAGGAAAGGACAGGCCTGGCAATGAGAAAATTCTCATCCCAGTCTGCTACAAATCAGCTGTTAGGTTGTGGTCAAGTCAGTCGCTCTTTTAAAGGCCATGTCACTTGCACAACTTCGAGACTGTAATTCTTAGCTTAAGTCTAACAGTCTCTCCCTTATTTTTGGATTTCACTTGTATTGTGTAACTTGTGCCCAGCCCTACTGAGTACACTGTCAAATGGAAACTCCTTAGACCCAATTAATCATGCTGGCAGGTGAGTTAAAATACAAATTAGTGACACATCACTCTTTTGGTTTAAAACCACATGGGTGGAAGCTGGGCGCCGTGGCTCACGCCTGTAATCCTAGCCCTTTGGGAGGCCAAGGTAAGCAGGTCACCTGAGGTCGGGAGTTGGAGACCATCCTGGCCAACATGGTGAAACCCCGTCTCTACTAAAAATACAAAAATTGGCTAGGTGTGGTGGTGCACGCCTGTATTTCCAGCTACTTGGGAGGCTGAGACAGGAGAATTGCTCGAACCCGGGAGGAGGACGTTGCAGTGAACCAAGATTGTGCCGCTGCACTCCAGCTCTGGGCGACAGAGTGAAACTGTGTCTCAAAAAAACAAAACAACAACAACAACAAAAATGAGTGGAGATTTAGGGACTGCTGGTTTCTTAATTTCCTGTTTTCTCCTGATGCTTCACTGCACTTCTTACTCCTAAACGAATGACCCAATTCCCCATCTCTCCTAGGCAGAGAAGACTAAACGACATAGCCAGATGTTTGAGTAAATGTGAGCAGAACCTTAAGGTTGCTTCTACGAAAAATAAACATAACGCAACAGTATGCCCAACATTCCTCAATAGTTTTTTTTTAATCCTTAATAGATTTTAATCTATTTTTTGGAAAAGTTTCCGTGCCACGTTCGAACATTAATCCGTAACACGATGGAAAGCAGGTGCTAACTGGATCGAGACCCGCCACCAGCTAACCGCAACTGAGAAGCGCCTTCGGGGCCCGGACTGACACGCGGCGCCTGATTCACAACGCTCGGCGAGAGGTTCCAACGGGAACCAGTCGTTCAAGGAGAGAACCCAAAGCAACCAAACATGCCGAAGGAGCCCCGAAGGAATCCCGGAATTCCGGCAAGCCGCGGGAAAAGGTGCTGTTACGAGGTCGCCGTGGCCGGGGCGGGGCGGGGGGATGGCGGCCCGAGTTTCTCCAGGAATCGGACAGCGACTTCCAAGCCCGCTCCCCAAGCAGGCACCGCGCCGGCCCCAGGTGCCAGCAATCCCCGAGCGGCCACGCGACCAAGCCTCGGCCGCGGGCAGCTCGCCCGCACCTCCACGTCGATGTCCAGGAAGCCGCCCTCCGCCACCTCGAAGATGAGGCCCATCTTGGTGCCCGAGGTGACCCGCTCAAAGAAGCACTCCTCGGCATGCGCGTCGATGCTAACGAAGTAGCCCGAGACCGTGGCCAGGAGAGCGGCCAGGAGCACCAGCAGTTCAGCAAGCGTCACCATGGTGGGGCTGAGGCCGAAGCCAGGACCCGGACTGCGGCCTCCGGAGCCGCCGCCGCCGCCGCCGCCGCCGCCGCCCCGCTGCCTTCTCAGCCGCCGCCGCCTAAGCTCCGCCCCTTCCGCCTGCGCCACCAGAGGGGGCTGATGCGGGCTCAGTGGATTGGCGGACCCCGGCAGCTGCCACGTAACGGACGCACGGCAGCCGCCGAGGGACAAGCGGCTCTGCGCGGCCAGAGCCTGGACGGCGGCTCCAAAGGACCAAAAGTTTTTCCCTAGTCCTTTAGCGCCGAGACTAAAATTCACGTGGACTTTCCAGGAAAACGACAGTGTCCAGACGCCTCTGCAGTGCCCTCTTAACACTGTCCAGGAAGGTGGCGAAAGATTTGCAGGCAGCGATAGGAGTGGAGGGAATGTGCGGGCTGAAACCAAGGTTGTGTTGTTTCGTTTGGATTGGTTTTGTTTTTGAGACGGAGTCTCGCTCTGTCGCCCAAGTTGGAGTGCAGTGGCGTGATCTCGGCTCACTGCAACCTCCGTCTCCCGGGTTCAAGTGATTCTCGTGCCTCAGCCTCCCGAATAGCTGGGATTACTGGTGTGAGCCACCACGCCCGGTTAACTGTATTTTTTAGTAGAGACGGCGTTTCGCCATGTTGGCCAGGCTGATCTCGAATTCCTGACCTCAAGTGATCCGCCCGCCTCGGCCTCCCAAAGTGCTGAGATTACAGGAGTGAGCCCCTGCGCCAGGCCTAAAGCCAAGGTATTTGAGGGGTGTTTGTTTGTTTGCTTAGAGACAGGGTCTTGATCTGTCGCCCAGGCTAGAGTGCAGTGGCAAGAGGCTGCTCACTGCAGCCTCCAACTCCTGGGCAAGTAATCCTCCTCAGCCAACCCAGTAGCTGGCATTACAAGCGCGAAATCCGCTGTTTTTTAGATTTTATGTTGGCCTCTCCCTCTACTTCCTGTGGGCTGGGGAGCGGTGGAGGTTCATATAGACCTGAAATGGGCACGAGGGATCCTCCCGGGTTGCTGGAATGTTCCAGTATCTTTCTTTACCTAGGTGGTGGATACATGGATGTCTCCATGTTTTTAAAAAATCAATTAGACTGTTGCATTTTATTTTATTATTTTTATTTTATTATTATTATTATTTTGAGACGGAGTTTCTCCCTTGTCACCCAGGCTGGAGCACAATGCCCTGTCTCAGGTCACTGAGACCTCTGCCTGCCAGGTTCAATCGATTCTCTTCCCTCAGCCTCCCGAGTAGCTGGACTTACAGGCACCTGCCACCATGCCCAGATAATTTTCATGTTTTTGATAGAGACGGGGTTTCACCATGTTGGCCTGGCTGGTCTCTAACTCCTGACCTTCAGGTGATCCACCTGCCTTGGCTTCCCAAAGTGCTGGGATTGACAGGTGTGAGCCACTGTGCCCACAACTATTGCATTTTATTTCACTGTATGTATGTAATACCTTAACCACACACACAAAATTACCTTGTTCAAATTTCCCAAAGTTAGAATTCTACCATTTCCCCAAATCTTTGCTGCATCTCCATACCTCTTAGCCCTTGCCAGCTGCTGGGGTTGTCTTTTCATCCTTTGCACCCTGGCATACTCCTATTCATCCCTCAGAACCCAAATGTCACCTCTTATCTCTAAAATGTTCCTAGACATCCTTTTGCCAAATATCCCTTCCTCTGTGTTTACAATGCAGATTTCTTGAAGGCACCAGACTTGATCTAAGTAGGCTGTCCTCTCAGGCCCTGCCACAGGGCCACAGAAGGACCTCACACACGTCAATCGAGGTCACTGGGCTGACCTGGGAATGAGGAGCCTGGGTTGCTACTCCCCTTTTGTACATAGCTGTGTGACCTTGATTATTTTCCACCACGTCCTGGCCTCGGTTTCCTTATCTGTAAAAAGGGAATGACACACAGGCCTTCAAAATTGAAGGGATTATTTCTTTGAGGACCAACAGGCAATAGGGGGCAGTAGTGTCCCAGGATCCTGTTTCCCACTTCAGGTTTCAAGAAACGAGCCATTGCCGTGATGCAGGCTTCCTGCCTGTAACAATGTGCAGCTGACCCTTGAACAACACGGGGGTTGGGGGCACTGACCCCTGCATAGTCCAAAATCCTGGGCTCTTTTTTTTTTTTTCTGACGTGGAGTCTCTTGTCACTGAGGCTGGAGTGCAGTGGCATGATCTCAGCTCACTGCAGCCTTGCATTCCTGGACTCAAGCTATCCTCTCACCTCAGGCTCTGGAGTAGCTGGGACCACAGACACAAGCACCCACGCCCAGCTGTATTTTTGTTTATTTTTTGTTTTGTTTTTACTATTTGTAGAGATGGAAGTCTCCCTGTATTACCCAGGCTAGTCTCGAACTCCTGGGCTCAAGCAATTCTCTCACCTTGGCCTCCCAAAGTGCTGGGATTACAGTTGTCAACCACCATGCCTAGCTTTTGTTTGTTTGTTTGTCTGAGATGTAGTCTTGCTGTGTCACCAGGCTGGAGTGCAGTGGCGCGATTTCAGCTCACTGCAACCTGAGCCTCCCGAGTAGCTGGGACTACAGGCGCATGCCACCACGCCCAGCTAATTTTTGCGTTTTTAGTAGAGACGGGGTTTCACCATGTTGGCCAGGATGGTCTCCATCTCCTGACCTTGTGATCTGCCCCACCTCGGCCTCCCAAAGTGCTGGGATTATAGACATGAACCACCACGCCTGGCCTATACAACTCTTTTTGACTTCCCAAGCAACCCAACTGCAGAAGAATGCTTTGAACTGATTAAATAATATTCTAGGTCCACCTATCAGGGAATTAAAATGTGGGACTGGGCACAATGCCTCACCCTTGTAATCTCAGCACTTTGGGAGGCCAAGGGGCGGGCGGATTGCTTGAGTCCATGAGTTCAGGACCAGCCAGGGCAGCATAGCAAGACCCCATCTCTACAAAAAATAGAAAAATATTAGCCAGGCATGGTGGCACATACCTGTAGTCCCAGCTACTTGAGAGGCTGAGGTGGAAGGATCACCCAAGCCTGGGAGGTCCAGACTGCAGTGGGCCAAGCTGTCATAGTGCCACTGCACTCCAGCCTGTGTGACAGAGTGAGACTCTGTATCCAATAAATAAATAAAGAGTGGACATTTTTAGGATCTCAGTGGAACACGGTGAATTGTATATTGTAGGGTTTTATTATATAAATCATGGGACTCAAATTCGAATGCCTTCAGGGATCAAGCAGTTGTATGAATCAGAGATGGTACTAGCATCAGCAGTAGGAGCGGGGAGGATTGTGGCAAACTGGGTCATAGGATGTCATACCTGAATACATTCAATTCCAATGTCTGAAAACACTGGTAGCGCCACCACATCCAGCTAATTTTTTTGTATTTTTAGTAGAGACAGGGTTTGACCATGTTGGCCAGGATGGTCTTGATCTCCTGACCTCATGATCTGCCCGCCTTGGCCTCCCAAAGTGCTGGGATTACAGGCATGAGCCACCGCGCCTGGCAGTTTTGGCTATCATTAATGCTGCTATAAACATTTGGCGGGGTCTGGTAGCTCACGCCTGTAATCCCAGCACTTTGAAAGGCTGAGGCAGATGGATCAGTTGAGGCCAGGAGTTTGAGACCAGCCTGGCCAACATGGCAAAACCCTGTCTCTACTAAAAAAAGAAAATTAGCCAGGCATGGCGGTGCATGTCTATATTCCTGGCTGTTCAGGAGGTTGAGCCATGAGAATTGCTTGAATCCGAGAGGCAGAGCTTGCAGTGAGCCAAGATTGTGTCATTGCATTGACAGGATTTCACCATGTTGGCCAGGCTAGTATTGAACTGACCTCAAGCAATCCGCCTGCCTTGGCCTCCTAAAGTGCTGAGATTACAGGCCTGAGCCTCTGCACCCGGCCTTCATCACTTTTTTTTTTTTTAAAGGCATTGTTGCCTTGTTCCTGTGAATCCCTTCCTCTGGGAAACCAGCTATCATGTCATGAGGACACTCAAGCAGCTCTGGGAGAGACCCCATGTGGCAAGAAGCTGTGGCTTCCTACTAGCAGCCATGCAAGATTCCTCAGCCACAGCCGAGCCTTCAGATGACTACATCCCCAGCTAATATCTTGATGGCAATATCATGAAAAACTATGTATCAGAACTGCTCAGTCATGTTACTCTCAAATTCTGGACCTACAGAAACCATGAAAGACAGTAAATGATTATTGTTGTTTTAAGTCACTATGTTTTGAGCTAAATTCTTACACAGCAATAGATAGTAATGCTTTTTTTTAGATGGATTCTTGCTCTGTCATCAGGCTGGAGTGCAGTGGTGAGATCTCTGCTCACCGCAACCTCCACCTCCCAGGTTCAAATGATTCTTCTGCCTCAGCCTCCTGAGTAGCTGGGACTACAGGCACGTGCCACCACACCCAGCTAATTTTTGTATTTTTAGTAGAGATGGGGTTTCACCATGTTGGCCAAGATGGTCTTGATCTCTTGAACTCGTGTTCCACCCACTCAACCTCCCAAAGTGCTGGGATTACAGACGTGAGCCACTGCGCTGGGCCACTAATGCATATTTTAACCAATTTCTACATTAAAACCTTTCTGTTGGAAAGGCCTGGAGTGTTTTTTATTTTTCTGTCCAAGAGTAAAAAAATAAAAGAGTAAAGAAGATGGAGTATCTAAATACAGTCATGTGTTACTTGATGACAGCAATACATTCTGAGAAACGTATGGTTGGGCAATTTTGCAGTTGTGCAAACATCACAGAGTCCACTAACACAAAGCTAGATGGTATGGTCTACTGCACACTTAGCTATAGGGTACAGCCCATTTCTCCTAGGCTTCAAACTTGCACAACATGTGACTGTACTGAATACTGTAGGCAATTGTGACACAAAGACATTTGTGTATCTAAACATAGAAAAGGTACAGTAAAAACATGGTATTATTTCAAGAGACTGCTATCGTATATGCGGTCCATCATTGACTGAAACATTGTCATGCGGGGCACGACAGTATTATAAGTGTTACTTATAAGTGAATGTTAGAGAATGTGGCTTGTAGATGTAGCCAAATATGGTTGTACAGAATACTGAAGCCCAGATTTAAACATACCGAGCCAGTTTTGTGATGTACCCTCACAGATACGTCAGGAGGAGAGTGGGCTCCTGTGTGGGCAGAGCCTGATCATGTAAAACTATGGTAGAAAGGGGCAGAAGGGCTGCTTCCCAAGAGAAAGGGAAGGGGAAGTGGCTGGGCAGAGCATGCCCAGTTTGTCCTTCTCTGCACGCGCGCGCACACACACACACACACACACACACACACACACACACACACACAAATTCTCTGGGCATTGTGGCACAGTGACTGGAGCCCCAGTTACTCAGGAGGCCAAGGCAGGAGGATCACTTGAGTCCAGGAGGTTGAGGCTACAGTGAGCAATGACCAGGCCAGTGCACTCCAAGTTGGATGACAGAGCAAGACCCTGTCTCAAAAAAAAAAAAAGGAAAAAAGTCATTATGCTGGGTGAAAGAAGCAGGACCAGAAAAAGTACATACTGTCTGACTCCACTTATTTAAAACTAATCCACAGTGACAGAAAGGAGATCAGTGGTTGCCTGGGTGTGCTATGTGCTATGGCAGGGAGGGGTTGGAGGGAGACACGAGGAAATTTTGGGGCATGACGGAAATGTTCGCTATCTTGATCGTGGTGATAGTTTTACAGGCGTGTACCTGCTCAATGTTAATGAATCAGCAACTTATATTCAACAAGGTGTCTTTAAACAGAAACACACATAAAACAAGGTTATGTATTGATCAGTTGTTAAGAATGTTGTGAGCAGAGGCTCCCAGGAACCTAATCCTGCATTTTCCCTAGAAGCGATCATTCCATATTTGATCATTCAATGTTTACGGTGTCTTTTAAAATATAACTACTGCAAATAATTAAGATAGACCCTCACACATATGTGTGTATATACGTGCACACACATACACCACATAGAGGGAGATGGCGCACAAGAGCGAGCAAGTCCTGTTTCACCCCTCCCAAATAAAAATTATTCAAGGACAGAGACTATATTTCTAGTGCCCAGTCCTCAGTAAATATTTGTTTAATGAATGACTGGTACCCACCTTATAGGGCTATTGTGGGAATTGATAGCTCACTCAGAGCATTTAGTATAGTGCCTGACCCATAGTAACTGTTTATTCATTCATTTATTTATTTATTTTTGAGACAGTCTTGCTCTGTCACTCAGGCTCGTGTGCAATGGCGTGATCTCGCCTCACTGCAACTTCCGTCTCCTGGGTTCAAGCGATTTGCATGCCTCAGCCTCTCAAATAGCTTAGATTACAGGAGTGCGCCACCAAGCCTGGCTAACTTTTGTATTTTTAGTAGAGACAGTTTCGCCATGTTGGCGAGGCTGTCTTGAACTCCTGACCTCAGGTGATCAGCCCATCTCAGCCTCCCAAAGTGCTGGGATTACAGGCGTGAGCTGCCTGCTGAGCCTAGCCATATTCATTCATTTAAACTGCACAATAGCCCGTGACACTAGTACTATCACTGTCCCCGTTTTACAGATGAGGAAATGAGGCATAGAGAATTTAGTGAGGTGAGGGTCATCTGAATCCAAGGAGTCTAGCTCCAAATTCCACAGGTTGAGGTTGAGGTTCAGCCACTCCAATACCTCTTTCTCAACTCCTGTTAGCAGTATTCTCCATGACCTCGACTTGTTAACTTGTTAGTAGTTCCTACTAGGATCACAGCTGCTTATTATAACGAAGTCTGCAAGACTACTCAAAGTGAGGGGTCCTGAGGGTAATTCTAAGAGTATTAACGTAGAGTTCTCCATGATATATTTACCAGTAAGCCAAATACAACTTGAATTAGCTGGCTCAATGAATAACATGCATCTGTTGGAAGAAATATATAAAGCAATAAAATTTGTCACCAGACTCTGTTCTAGATGGGGAAAGATACAGCAGTGAGCAAGACAAAGACCTCACCATTGAGCTAACAGTGTAATAGATGGGGAGACAGCCATTTGACAGGTAAGACCTTTTGTCACAAACTTGACTCAAACTAGCATAAATAAAAAGGAATAAATATTTTGGCTCAAAGTACTGCACATTCAAGGAATACATCATGAGCTATCCCTCAGGTCTGCTCTCCTCCCAACGAGCTTCATCCTTAGGCTCCACGTGAGCACAAGAGGGTTGCCAGCAGGACCAGTTTTTGATCTCCAAATTAAAAAACAAACCTGTAGAAGAAAGGACCCAAGATAGCTCATGGGGTCTCCTTGGCTCTGATTGGGTCATCTGCCCATCCCCAGTACCAATCATATTGTGTAGAGGAATCTACTGCTCTGATTGGCCAGGCAGAGGGGATGAGGAAGTTGGGGGGTGGCAGCGCCAACTCATCGGAAACACGTGGACTGAACACAAAGAAGGGAGTGGTTTCTCAGAGGATAATGGAGATAATTAACCAGAAGGGTGAATGGTTGCTGGTGGGACAAAACATTAATAAATCACATTTACAGAGATTACCAAATCATCACAGAAATAACACCAACCATAACTTCAATTATTTAGTTATGAAGGAAAAGTCCTGAACACTATAATAGCATTTAATGGGTAATCTAATCTAGAATGGGGGCTGGAGAAGGTTTCCTTAGGAAAATGACATTTCAGGAGAGGCCCAAAGGATTTGAAGAACCTAGAAAAGAAGCATGGAGTGGGAAGGAAAAGGAACTCTCTGACACTCAGAACTGAAGGGTGAGACCCCCTGAAGGCGGGAGAGACATTGGTCCTTTTTGTGTGATTTTATTTTACTTTAATTTACACTTTCATTGAGCCATAACTTAGATATAATAAAGAGCATAAATCTTAATCTACAGCAAAATGAATTTTATTTTTATTTTTGAGAAAGAGTCTAACTCTGTTGCCCA
Organism: Sapajus apella; assembly: GCF_009761245.1. Lineage (NCBI taxonomy): Eukaryota > Metazoa > Chordata > Mammalia > Primates > Cebidae > Sapajus > Sapajus apella. The sequence continues at coordinate 81,836,815 of NW_022436942.1, read as the reverse complement.
GGCTGGAATGCAGTGGTGCGATCTTAGCTCACTGTAACCTCCACTTCTTTTTTTTTTTTTTTTTTGAGACGGAGTTTCGCTCTTGTTACCCAGGCTGGAGTGCAATGGCGCGATCTCGGCTCACCGCAACCTCCGCCTCCTGGGTTCAGGCAATTCTCCTGCCTCAGCCTCCTGAGTAGCTGGGATTATAGGCACGTGCCACCATGCCCAGCTGATTTTTTGT
>NW_022436942.1:81833576-81836492 GCF_009761245.1 Sapajus apella | reverse complement strand
GCGCCATTGCACTCCAGACTGGGTAACAAGAGCGAAACTCCGTCTCAGCCTCCTGAGTAGCTGGGATTATAGGCACGTGCCACCATGCCCAGCTGATTTTTTGTATTTTTAGTAGAGACGGGGTTTCACCATGTTGACCAGGATGGTCTCGATCTCTTGACCTTGTGATCCACCTGCCTCGGCCTCCCAAAGTGCTGGGATTACAGGCGTGAGCCACCGCGCCCGGCCCAACCTCCACTTCTTAAGTTCAAGTGATTCCTGTCTCACCTCACAGTAGCTGGGATTATAGATGCCCCCTCCCCGGCCCTCAGCTAATTTTTGTATTTTTAGTAGAGATGAGATTTCACCATGTTGGCCAGGCTGGTCTTGAACTCCTGACCTCAAGTGATCTGCCTTCCTTGGCCTCCCAAAGTGCTGGGATTACAGGCATGAGCCACCATGCCTGGCCACATTTATTTATTTTTAATTTTTTAATTTTGTTGAAATGGAGTCTCCCCCTGCTGCTCAGGCTGGAATGCAGTGGCACCACGATCTTGGCTGCAGCCCCTACCTCTCTGGCTCAGGTGGTCTTTGCATCTTAGTCTCTCAAGTTATTGGGACTACAGGCGTGTGCCATCACACCTAGCTAATTTTTTTTTTTTTTTAATTTTTAGTAGAGACGGGGTTTCATGATGTTGCCCAGGCTGGTCCTGAATTCTTGACCTCAAATGATCCACCCACCTCAGCCTCCCAAAGTGCTGGGATTACAAGCATGAATCAATATGCCCAGCCAGTTTAATTGCATTTAAAAAATACATGTGTATGGCCAGGTGCGGTGGCTCATACCTGTAATCCCAGCACTTTGGGAGGTCCAGGTGGGTGGATCACTTGAGGTCAATAGTTTGAGACCAGCTTGGCCAATAAGAAGAAACCATGTAGTAGTCTCTCCTAAAACTACAAAAATTAGCCTGGCGGGGTGGCAGGCACCTGTAATCCTAGCTATTTGGGAGGCTAAGGCAGGAGGATCGCTTGAACCCAAGAAATGGAGGCTGCAGTGAGCTGAGATTACACTGCACTCCAGCCTGGGCGACAGAGCAGGATTCCATCTCAACAACAACATCAACAACAAAAACAAAAAATACGTGTGTGTAACCACAATTCCAATCAAAATAAGATCATTTCCTTCAGTCCAAGAAGTTTCCTTGTGCCTCTTCACAGTCAGTGCCCACTCCCACTTCCTGTGCCAGGCAACCACTACTCTACTTTCATACCTTGAACTTAGTTTTGCCTGGTCAGATTTTTTTTTTTTTTTTTTTTTTTGAGATGGAGTCTCGCTCTGTCACCTAGGCTGGAGTGCAGTGGCAGGATCTCCGCTCATTGCAACCCCTGCCTCCTGAGTTCAAGCAATTCCCCTGCCTCAGCCTCTTGAGTAGCAGGGACTACGGGCGTCTGCCACCATGCCCAGCTAATTTTTTCGTATTTTTAACAGAGACAGGGTTTCTCTGTGTTAGCCAGCATGGTCTCCATCTCCTGACCTCGTGATCCGCCCACCTTGGCCTCCCAAAGTGCTGGGATTACAGGCGTGAACCGCCTCACCTCCCAAAGTGCTGGGATTACAGGCGTGAACCGCCTCACCTCCCAAAGTGCTGGGATTACAGGCGTGAACCGCCTCACCTGGCCATTTTTTGTTTGTTTTGTTTTGTTTTGTTGTTGAAACGGAGTTTCGCTCTTGTTGCCCAGGCTGCAGTGCAATGGCAGGATCTCGGCTAACCACAACCTCCGCCTCCCAAGTCCAAGTGACTCTCCCACCTCAGCCTCCCAAGTAGCTGGGACTAGAGGCATGTGCCACCACGCCCAGCCAATTTTGTATTTTTAGTAGAGACAGGGTGTCTCCATGGTGGTCAGGCTGGTCTCGAACTCCCGACCCCAGGTGATCCACCAGGCTCGGCCTCCCAAGGTGCTGGGATGACAGGCGTGAGCCACTGCTCCTGGCCGCCTGTTCAGAAATTTCATACAAAAGGAGCCGTGCAGTGTGGACTCCTTTGTGCCTGATCAATTTCTCACAACATTATGGCTGCGAGAGTCACCCCTGCTGCGTCTAGGAATCGCTCGTTACTTTTCATTGCTGCGTAACATTTTGCTGTATGAATTTATTGATCCATTCCACAGCTGACAGACATTCTGGTTATTTCCTGCTTTGGATGATTTTTGAGCAAAGTTGTTGCGGGCATTCTTTTCTGATTTCTGTTGGATTTAAACCTAGCAATAGAATTGCAGGGTGATGGGGGAGGTGTATGCTTAGACTTAGACTGAGTAGATACTGCCAGTGTCAACCTAAGTAACAGAGAGAGTCTTTTTTTTTTTTTTTTTTTTTTTTTTTGAGACGGAGTTTCGCTCGTTACCCAGGCTGGAGTGCAATGGCGCGATCTCGGCTCACCGTAACCTCCGCCTCCTGGGTTCAGGCAATTCTCCTGCCTCAGCCTCCTGAGCAGCTCAGATTACAGGTACGCACCACCATGCCCAGCTAATTTTTTGTATTTTTAGTAGAGACGGGGTTTCACCATGTTGACCAGGATGGTCTCGATCTCTTGACCTCGTGATCCACCTGCCTTGGCCTCCCAAAGTGCTGTCTTTCTAAAAGAAACTATTTATTCCGGAATAGGGCGCTGCAATGGAACTACGTGTGCCATACTAAAGTGTATGTGTATTCAAGGAAATAAAGGAAGACAAAGGTTTTTAAAGGAAAAATGAGGAGGACTACATAATTGTTTTGAGATAATTATCTTTGGCGACAAAGATCAATAACAAAAGTGGCACCAGTCCAAGTTTGGACAGGCAATAGCTGGGCAGATGTCTTCAAACAAGTTTTTTTTTTTTTTTTTTTGAGACAGAGTTTTGCTCTTGTTACCCAGGCTGGAGTGCAATGGCACGATCTAG
>NW_022436942.1:81811104-81833476 GCF_009761245.1 Sapajus apella | reverse complement strand
GTTCACTGCAACCTCCGCCTCCTGGGTTCAGGCAATTCTCCTGCCTCAGCCTCCCGAGTAGCCAGGACTACAGGCACGTGCCACCATGCCCAGCTAATTTTTTTTTGTATTTTTAGTAGAGACGGGGTTTCACCATGTTGACCAGGATGGTCTCGATCTCTTGACCTCGTGATCCACCCGCCTCGGCCTTCCAAAGTGCTGGGATTACAGGCGTGAGCCACCGCGCCCGGCCTCAAACAAGTATTTTTAATGTAAGATTGTGATGACCTTTGTGCAAGGTTGTGGGTTTTGGCGTCTTTGGTGATAGCTGTGGTTATCCGGCATTCATGCATGAGAACCCTTCCATTACCAGCTTCCCTAGCTCTACTTGTCAAGGTGTTTTTGTTTTCGTTTTTTCTTTTGTAGCACGGATGAATCCATTTTGATTCTGACAACTTTCACACCAGTTTTCCAAAGTGGTTTTACCAATTGCATTCCATGGATATGAGGGCGATCTGGCTGCAACGTCTGTCACCCCATTGATCACCAGGGTTGATTCGGCTGATCTGGCTGACTAGGCAGGCGCTTGTGGTCCCAGCTACTCGGGAGGCTGAGGCAGGAGAATGGCTTGAACGTGGGAGGCAGAGGTTGCAGTGAGATGAGATTGCGCCACTGCACTCCAGCCTGGCCAACAACAGTGAAACTCCGTCTCAAAATAGAAAACAAAAGAATGAAACAGGAATGATCTATTTTTAAAAAACAAGGTGAGCTGGAAAAATGATTATAGGGTATCATTAAGTGAAAAAAGCAAACTGCTTTTTTTGTGTGTTTGTATGTCATGTTTGCATTTTAAAACTAAGTGTGTGTTTAGACATACGGTTTGTACAGATATGCAAATATTTATAAGATCGGGAAAAGCATGGACCAAACTGTCAACAGTAGTTACTTGGGAGGAAATTAGATGGGAGCAATTTCTTTTAAATACATAATTTTTTCTTGTGTTTTCACTCCAGCCTCTGTCTCCCAAGCTGGAGTGCAGTAGCAAAGCATGGCTCGCTGCAGCCAACTTCCTAGGCTCAAGTAATCCTCCTGCCTCGGCCTCCCAAGTAGCTGGATTACAGGTGCATACCACCATGCCCAGCTAATTTTTGTACTTTTGTAGAGACCGGGTCTCACGATGTTGCTCAGGCTGGTCTCAAACTCCTGGGCTCAAGTGATTCTCTCCCACCTTGGCCTCCCAAAGCGCTGGAATTACAGGTGTGAGGCACCAATGCTCACCTTATTTTTTTTTCTTTTTAGACAGGGTTCTCCCTCTGTTACCCAGGCGGGAGTGCAGTGGCCTGATCACAGCTCACCGCAGCCTCAAACTCCTGGGTTCAAGTGATCCTCTCACCTCAGCCTCTAGAGTAGCTGGACTACCAGTGTGCACCACCATGCCCAGCTTAAATACATAATTTTCCTCATGGTTGGATTATGGAAATGGCAAACCGGATCCACGTATCTCACCTTCACCCCCACCTCCAGAAATCACATGCTTTATGTTTACTTTTCTCTCTGGCGCAGACACATCAGCGACGGCTCCCACTGTTCAGTGGTTGTAAAGCTCTGCCCAGTGCCACAGTTATTTCAGCTTTGTCATTTCCGATTGTCTCTGAAGGTGACAGGGGCAAAGAAGTGCAGCCACCTCTGCACCCAAGACCAACCCCCTCAGAGGGGCTCCACCTGGAAATGGGGGAGGCTAAGCCCCAGGAGAGGACGAATGAGGACATGAAGGAGCTGGTCGACAAATTGTTCTCCCCATACCCGCCACACGCTTCCCATGCCCCACTCTGCACTAACAGAATGTTCTGAGATTCACTGCTTTCTTTTTCTTTTCTTTTCTTTTCTTTTCTTTCTTTCTTTCTTTTCTTTCTTTCTTTCTGTCTTGTTCTTTCTTTCTTTCTTTTTCTTTCTTTCTGTCTTGTCTTTCTGTCTTCCTTCCTTCCTTCCTTCCTTCTTTCTTTCTTTCTCTCTCTCTTTCTCTCTCCTTTTTTTCATCAGAGTGGCACTCTGTCGCATCTCGGCTCACTGAAACCTCCACCTCCTGGGTTCGAGCAATTCTCCTGCCTCAGCCTCCCAAGTAGCTGGAATTACAGGAACATGCCACCACAACCTGCTAATTTTTGTATTTTTAGTAGAGATGGGGTTTCACCATGTTGTCCAGGATGGTCTCTATCTCTTGACCCTCATGATCCTCCCGCCTTGGCCTTCCAAAATGCCGGGATTACAGGCGTGAGCCACTGTGCCCAGCCAATCCACTGCTTTCTTACGTCCTCTCCAGAGACACCCCATAAACCCATCAACCGGCTGAGTGCTGGTAGGAAGCTGGGCCGCCGCAGGGATGCTCCATCCTGAACTTGCTCTCCCTGCCTCTGTGCTTCCTGCCCTTCTTCCCTCATGCTCACCTCCCTGGCATTCTCCCCTCCAATAAAGCATTAGTTTCGAAGCTTCACCACAGGCCCTGTTTTCTATGGAACCCAAACAAAGGCATGGGTGATTTCTACTTTTTAAATATTTGTCTTTAAATGTTTTTTCTTGGCCAGGCGCAATGGCTCACACCTGTCATCCCAGCACTCTGGGAGACGGAGGCGGGCAGATCACTTGAGGTCAGGAGTTTGAAACCAGCCTGGCCAACAGGGTGAAACCCCATCTCTATGAAAAATTCAAAAATTAGCCGGGCATGGTGGTGGGCACCTGTAGTTCTAGCTACTCAGGAGGCTGAAGCAGGAGAATTGCTTGAACCTGAGAGAAGGAGGTTACAGTGAACCGAGATCACGCCACTGCACTCCAGCCTGGGCAACAGAGTGAGACTGCGTCTCAAAAAATAAATAGGTAAGTAAATAAATAAATAAATATTTTTTCTTCTTCTTTTTTTTGAGACGCAGTCTCACTCTGTTGCCCAAGCTGGAGTGCAGTGGCTCGATCTCAACTCACTGCAACCTCCACCTCCCATGTTCAAGTGATTCTCCTGCCTCAGCCTCCCAAGTAGCTGGGACTACAGGCAGACACCACCATGCCCAGCTAATTTTTATATCTTTAGTAGAGATGGGATTTCACCAAGTTGGCCAGGCTGGTCTTAAACTCCTAACGTCAAGTGATCTGCCTACCTTGGCCTCCCAAAGTGCTGAGGTTACAGGTGTGAGCCATCGCACCTGGCCAATATTTTTTTAAATTAAGAGCTCAACCGTTGACCTGGCGCGGTGGATCACGCCTGTAATCCCAGCACTTTGGGAGATTGAGGCGGACAGTTCAATTGAATTCACAAATTCGAGACCAGCCTGGGAAACATGGCAAAACCCCATCTCTACTAAAAATACAAAAATTTTCCGGGTGTGGTGGTGTGCACCTGAAGTCCCAGCTGCTCAGGAGGTTGAGGCGGGGAGGATGGATTGAGCCCAAGAACTGGTTGTAGTGAGCTATAATCACACCACGGCACTCTAGCCTAAGCGACAGAGCCAGACCGTGTCTTAAATAAATAAATAAATAAATAAAAAGAAGGCTGAGGGCAGTGGTTCATGCCTGTAATCCCTGCACTTTGGGAGGCCAAGGTGGGTGGATCACCTGAGGTCAGGAGTTTGAGACCAGCTTGGCTAACATGATGAAACCCCATCCCTACTAAAAATACAAAAAACTAGGTGGGTGTGGTGGCAGGCACTTATAATCCCAGCTCCCAAAGAAGCTGAGGCAAGAGAATTGCTTGAACCCAAGGGGCGGAGGTTGCAGTGAGCTGAGATTGTGCCACTGCAGTCCAGCCTGGGAAACAAGAGCAAAACTCCATCCTCCCCCAGAAAGGCCAACCATTAAGGGGATGAGATTCTTGAAGCACAGAGGTGGTATCAGGTTAATGCTGCTGTTACGGAAAAATCTACACAAACGTAGCATTTACAGGTAAGCTCTCTTCAGGAAGAAGCAGACATTGAAATTCAGAAAGTGTGCCCAATGCAGGTAAAATACAGTTGCTAAGGTTCTTATTTCCCAAGATGGATTTGGGGAGTCTGATCATATCTTTCACACAGTGTCCTTGGGGCTGGGGGCCGGCGACTAAGCAGAAGGCAGTGCAGAGCAGACCGTGACTGCTAAGTGACATTTCTCATGCTTAAAGATGCTGTGATAGCTGGGCACAGTTGCTCATGCCTATAATCCTAGCACTTTGGGAGGCTAAGGCAGAAGGATTGCTTGAGCCCTGGAGTTCCAGACCAGCCTGGGCAACAGAGTGAGATCGTGTCCCTATGAAAAACTTTTAAAAATTAAAAACAATGTAGGCAGGCATGGTGGCTCACGCCTATAATCCCAGCATCTTGGGAGGCCAAGGCAAGCAGATCACTTAAGGTTAGGAGTTCAAGACCAGCATGGCGAACATAGTGAAACACTGTTTCTACTAAAAATACAAAATTAGCCAGGCATGGTGATCCGTGCCTGTTATTCCAACTACTCAGGAGGCTGAGGCAGGCGAATCACTTGAACCTGGGAGGTGGAGGTTATAGTGAGCTGATATTGCACCACTGCACTCCAGCCTGGGCGACAGAGTGAGACTGTCTTAAAAAAAAAAAGCGGGGGGTGGGCATGGTGGCTCACACCAGTAATCCCATCACTTTGGGAGGCTGAGGCAGGCAGATCATGAGGTCAGGAGTTTGAGACTAGCCTGACCATCATGGTGAAACCCCATCTCTACTAAAAATACAAAACTTAGCTGGGTGTGGTGGCACATGCCTGTAGTCCCCGCTACTCAGGAGGCTGATGCAGGAGAATCACTTGAACTTGGGAGGCGGAGGCTGCAGTAAGCTGAGATCATGCCCCTGCACTCTGGGCTGCGTGACAAGAGCAAGACTCCATCTCAAAAAAAACAATGCAAAGAGGACATCAAAATTATTTATGACCACTCCAAGATTGTCAGAGTGAAGGAGGAAGAGGGAAAGGAGGTGGAAAAGAAGAAATGAGGAGTCATAGCAGCAGCTGTGGAAAGTCACAAAGAAGTGTATGGGTGGGCAGCTATTTCAGACTGCCAGGCCTTGTAATATAGCCCAAGGGACAGGACAGGTAAGGCAGGTGGGCTGAAGACTCCTCAGACCCCTGAGAAATGTTGGTGCTCACGAGAGTCCACTGGCTAGGCGCTTCGGCTCACGTCGGTAATCCCAGCACTTTGGGAGGCTGAAGTGGGAAGATTGCTTGAGCCCAGGAGTTTGAGACCAAACTGGGCAACAAAGTGAGACCCTGTCTCTACAAAAAATCTAAAAATGAGCTGGGTGTGGTGGTGTGTGCCTTCAGTCCCAGCTACTCAAGAGGCTGAGGTGGGAGGATCACTTGAACCCAGGAATTTGAGGCTGCAGAGTCATGATCACCACCACACTCCAGACTAGAAGACAGAGCAAGACCCTGTCTCAAATAAATAAATAAATTTTAAACAAAAAAAAAAAGAAAAAGAGCATTTTGGGAGGCCAAGGCAGGTGGATCACTTGAGGCCAGGAGTTTATGATTAGCCTGGCCAACATGGTGAAACCCCGTCTCTACTAAAAATACAAAAATGAGGCAGGCATGGTGGCACACACCTATAGTCGCAGCTACTCAGGAGGCTGAGGCAGGAGAATCACTTGAATCCAGTGGGTGGAGGCTGCAGTGAGCCGAGATCATGCCACTGCACTCCAGCCTGGGTGACAGAGCATGACTCCAGATCAAAAAAATAAAAATTTTTTAAAAAGGAAGAAAGAGTTCACTGGCCGCAGCACCGGCAAGCTGCACTCAAGTACCCGCTGTCCTCTTTCTTTTCCTTATGTGGTTTCTTATGAGCCTGGGCTCCTGTCCCGATTTTCCAGGAAGTAGTGACTTCTCCTTCCACAGAATCACTGCCTCTCTCTGCCACGTGCCCTGCCCGAGTGCCTCACTCGGAAGGAACCATCTGTCATCTACCCACAACTCTTCCTCCTGCCCCTAACCACGGTGGTCCCCTTCATCCAGCCCCGAGAGCCCCAGTGTTGTTGCTTAGAGCTCATTTTTTTCTCCAGATCTGTTGGTGGCATCAAATATCTTTTCTTCCTTTCTTTTTTTTTAAGAAGAGGTGTCACTCTGTTGCCCAGGCTGGAATGCAGTGGTGATCATAGCTCACCGCAGGTTCAAACTCATAGGCGCAAGCAATCCCCCGACCCCACCTCAACCTCCTGAAGAGCTGGGACTACAGACGGTTGTCACCAACCCAGATAGATCTGTCTTCTTTTATCCATGGCTGAAATAGGACTTGTGGTCATTCCAGGCATGGAATGACTTGTCACTCCTTCAAGTCCATAGTCTTTATCAAAACAAACAAGGCCGAGCGTGGTGGCTCACACATGTAATCCGAGCACTTTGGAGGCCAAGGCAGGGGGATCACTTGAGGTCGGGAGTTCAAGACCAGCCTGACCAACATGGTGAAACCCTGTCTTTATAAAAAAAAAAAATACAAAGAAAAATCGTTTTATTATGAAAATTTTCAAATATTACAGAGAGAGGGAGAACAGCATAATTAACCTCAATCTATAATCCCAACTACCCTACTTTCCTATAGCAGCACTCTTCCTATGGCCAAAAGGTCATGTGCTGGCTTATTTTATGTGTTAACTTGGTTGGGCCATGGTGCCCAGATATAATTTTTTTTTTTTTTTGAGATGAGGTCTTGCTCTGTTACCCAGGCTGGAGTGCAGTGGCACAATCTTGGCTCACTGCAACCTCCACCTCCCAGGTTCAAGCAGTTCTCTGCCTCAGCCTCCTGAGCAGCTGGGATTACAGGTGCCCTCCACCATGCCTGGCTACTTTTTGTATTTTTAGTAAAGATAGTTTTCACCATCTTGGCGAGGCTGGTCTTGATCTCCTGACCTTGTGATCCATCTGCTTCAGCTTCCCAAAGTGCTGGGACTGCAGGTATGAGCCACCAGGCCCAGCAACTTTTTTTTTTTTTTTGAGACAGTCTTGCTCTGTCGCCCAGGCTGGAGTGTAGTGGTGCGATCTTGACTTACTGTAACCTCTGCCTCCTGGGTTCAAGCAATTCTTCTGCCAGCCTCCTGAGTAGTTGGGACTACAGGTGCCCACCATCATGCCCAGCTAATTTTTGTATTTTTAGTTGAGACAGGGTTTCACCATGTTGGCCAGGCTGGTCTCAAACTCCTGACCTCAAGCGATCCTCCCACCTCAGCCTCCCAAAGTGCTAGGATTACAGGTCTGAGCCACCATGCCCAGCCCCCAGTAGACTATTTTAAAGCAATTCCCAGGCATTATCTTCTTATATTTAGAAATATTTTAGTAAGCCCACAGTCTTTACATAGTTGTTGCATGTTATTTAGTGGGGAGGTTGAGTACTAGCAGTCTGTGTGGAATGAATGGAGAAAGAAGCTCTCCTGTGGAGCAACTTTGAATCTTCTTTCTGTTGTTCCCCAACAATTCTGCACTGGCCCAAACTTGCATGCTCCCCTCAACAAGTCACATGTTATTCCCTGTTCAGCACCTGAACTCCCTTCCTAAGTGTAAGCAGTATGCGTTTTGGTAAAAACAGGGTTCTATTCTTTCTACAGATGATGAGAAGGTTAAATCCTTGCTTTCCCTTATCCTCATGCCCAGGGCACAGCTTATGACTCAAGCTCAGCCATTTGGATGCTCTCATCAAAATATTGATTTTGGAACAGATAAATCATGGTTCAGCTGGGCACGGTAAAGCATGCCAGTAGTTCCAGCTACTCAGGAGGCTGAGGCAGAAGGATCATTTGAGACCGGGTTGAGGCTGTATGGAGCTATGATCACACCACTGCGCTCCAGCCTAGGTAACAGCAAGATTCTATCTCAAAAAAGAAAAACTTCTGGACACAATGGCTCGCACCTGTAATCCCAGCACTTTGGAAGGCTGAGGCAGGTGGGTTGTTTGAACTCAGGAGCTCGAGACCAGCCTGGGCAACATGGCAAACACTGTTTCTACCAAAAATACAAAAAAAAAAAAAGTTGCTAGATAAGGTGGTGCTTCCCTGTGGTCCCAGCTACTCAGGAGGCTGAGTTGGAGGATCGCTTGAGCTGGGGAGGTAGAGATTGCAGTGAGCTGTGATCGTGCTACTGCGCCCCATTTGGGCAAAAAGAGTGAGACCCTTTCTAAAAAAAAAAAAAAAAAGAAAAGAAAAAGAAAAGATAAATCGCACTTTGGGAGCCCAAGGCAGGCAGATCACAAGCTGAGGAGTTCAAGACCAGCCTGGCCAAGATGTTGAAACCTCGTCTCTACTAAAAATACAAAAATTAGCCAGGCACAGTGGCAGGCACCTGTAATCCCCGCTACTTGGGAGGCTGAGGCAGGAGAATCACTTGAACCCGAGGGGTGGAGGTTGCAGTGAGCTGAGATCACGCCACTTATACTCCAGCCTGGGTACAGAGTGAGACCCCATCTCAAAAAAAAAAAAAAAAAAGATAAATCATGAATCACAGAGGGCAGCTGGTGCTTAGAGAGTGACGAGATGGGTGTGATATGAAGATGGTGAATTAGACACAGAAAGTCCATGTTGGCCATTGTAAGGACCTGGGTTTCATTGTAAATTGGCATGGACACTTGGTGTGATGAAATTTATGTTTTTTAAATCAAGATTACTAGTTCTGTGTAGAAAACAGATGATGAAAGGCCAGGCAGGGTGGTTCATGCCTGTAATCCTAGCATTTTGGGAGGCCAAGGCAGGCGGATCACTTTAGCTCAGGAGTTTAAGGCCAGCCTGGGCAACATAATGAGATCCCATCTCTAAAAAAAATACAAACATTATCTGGGCATGGAAGTAAACACCCGTAATTCCAGCTACTCAGGAGGCTAAGGCAGAAGAATCACCTGAACCTGGGAGGCAAAGTTTACAGTGAGCTGAGATCACGCCACTGCACTACAGCCTGGGGGACAGAGCAAGACCCTGTCTCAAAAAAAAAGAAAAAGAAAACAGACAATGAAGACAAAGAGATGAAGCAGATAATCAGTCAGAAGCCTACTCTAGCCTTTCAGGAGGTGAAATAATAACAGTAAACTGGGCCAAGGTGGTAGCAAAGAGGTGGAGAAAAGCAGATGGATTTGAGAGATATTTTGGAGGTAAACTTGGTAAGACTTGGTTGTCCTAATATTCTAATTCCTCTAGCAGTCCCTCATACAATCGAACATCTGTGTTGGTTCCATGATATTGTTCTGAATGAAGTGCTTCAGTGGTAACAATAACAGCAAATGTAACAGTAACGAGAATATTGATCATCATGGCAATCGCTGATATTGACATTTATAGCTCCTACTGTGGGCTAGCCTCTGCTCTGAGGACTTTAGACATCTCATTTCATTTTCACAAAAGTCCTGGGGGAGGTACCACTGAGATTACTCCCATTTTACAAATGAAAAAATAGAAATAAAAAAAATTCAGTGACTTGCCTGAAGTCGCACAACATTCCTACCGTATGAACAGTGTCCCAGAATCAATTTCTGATTCTCTCTTCAAATTCCTTTCTGTGGTTTCCCAGCCTGCCCCATCCAATCCAGCCCCAACCTGCTGACTCACACACACGCAGAGCCTATTCTGCCCTGGGCCTCACCCACGGGGTTCACAGCGCCTCTTGTGCCCTCTGCACCTCCAATACCCTCTCCTCCAGGAAGCCATTCCTGATTATAACACATAGTTTGGTTTAAAGTCGGATACAAATAAAATAAAAATTTAAAAAACAATAAAGTTGGATGCAGTATTCACGACTATTGTTTATGTGTCACCTTTGAGGAGAATAAAAAGACAGTTTTTGCCTGGCAACAACTTATGTTCACTACATATCATTGTATATCCTTCTATGACATTTGCTTTTTTTTTTTTTTTTTGAGACGGAGTTTCGCTCTTGTTACCCAGGCTGGAGTGCAATGGCGCGATCTCGGCTCACCGCAACCTCCATCTCCTGGGTTCAGGCAATTCTCCTGCCTCAGCCTCCTGAGTAGCTGGGATTACAGGCACGCGCCACCATGCCCAGCTGATTTTTTGTATTTTTAGTAGAGACGGGGTTTCACCATGTTGACCAGGATGGTCTCGATCTCTTGACCTCGTGATCCACCCGCCTCGGCCTCCCAAAGTGCTGGGATTACAGGCTTGAGCCACCGCGCCCGGCCCGACATTTGCTTTTTTAAGCAGGGACGGCAAGTTGTCATTAACGTCATCGATAGGTTTTTGGAAACTGCAATTTTAAGTAAAATGGTGTGTAACAAAACAAATTTTACCATAGGCCAATTGATATAAACAAGAGTTGAATCACAAGAGTGATGTTTTGGGACCAGGCCTATTTCTGGTCACAAAAACATCACTTAACTTCTAAATCAAGAAACAAAACACTTACAATATTAAACATTGAAATAGATTAGGTGTGCTGGCTGATGCCTGTAATCCCAACACTTTGGGAGGCCAAGGCAGGAGGATCACTTGAGGCCAGCAGTTTAAGACCAGCCTGGGCAATATAGCAAGATCCTGCCTCTACAGAAAAGGAAAAAAAAAAAAAAGGAGCCAGGTGTCGTGACACATTCCTGTGGTCCCAGCTACTTGGGAGGCTGAAATGGGAGGATTGCTTGAGCAAAGGAGTTGGAGGCTGCAGTGAGCTATGATCATATCACTGTACTGTAGTCTGGATGACAGAGCAAGACCTTGTATCAAAAGAAAAATAAAAGAGTACCCAGAGAAAACCCACAGAGACCTGGGGAGACCGTGCAAACTCCACACAGACAATGGGCTCAGCTAGGGATTGATATTTTTTTCTCATCAATGTTGTAAGAAAACAGTGTTGAGGCCGGGCGTGGTGGCTCACGCCTGTAATCCAAGCACTTTGGAGGCCAATTGAGGATCACCTGAGGTCGGGAGTTCAAGACCAGCCTGACCAACATGGCGAAACCCCGTCTTAAAAAAAAAAGAAAACAATGTTGATTGAAATGCTATTTCAGGACTTAGTGTATACTTAGTGTATATGTTTTACCTTAAAACTTTTTTTTTTTTTTTGAGACAGAATTTCCCTCTGTCACCCAGGCTGGAGTGCAGTAGCACAATCTCAGCTCACTGCAATCTCTGCCTCCTGGGTTCAAGCGATTCTCCTGCTTCAGCCTCCCAAGTAGCTGGACTACAGGTGCCCACCACCACACTTGGCTAATTTTTGTGGTTTTTAGTAGAGAAAGGGTTTGACCGGCCGGTCACGGTGGCTCACCCCTGTAATCCCAGCACTTTGGGAGGCTGAGGTGGGCGGATCATGAGGTCAAGAGATCAAGACCATCCTGGCCAACATGGTGAAACCCCGTCTCTACTATGTTGGCCAGGCTGGCCTCGAACTCCTGACCTCAGGTGAACCACCTGCCTAGGCCTCCCAAAGTGCTGGGATTATAGGTGTGGGCCACCGTGCCCTGTCAAACATCATTTTAAGATAGTTTTGGAATCAGAGTCTTCCAGAATTTTTAGGACGATTAAATAAGTTTAAATGCACAAATGCTTAGAATGGAGCCTGATACATATAAGAGCTATCTAAGTAGGGATTTGGAAATTACCCAGGTGAGATGGCTCACGCCTGTAAACCCAGCACTTTGGGAGGCCAAGGTGAGAGAATCCCTTGAACCCAGGAGTTCGAGACCAGCCTTGACAACCATAGTGAGACCGCCCCCCATCTCTACAAAAATAAAAATAAAAATAGGCCGGGCGCGGTGGCTCACGCCTGTAATCCCAGCACTTTGGGAGGCCGAGGCGGGTGGATCACGAGGTCGAGACCATCCTGGTCAACATGGTGAAACCCCGTCTCTACTAAAACTACAAAACATTAGCTGGGCATGGTGGTACGTGCCTGTAATCCCAGCTACTCAGGAGGCTGAGGCAGGAGAATTGCCTGAACCCGGGAGGCGGAGGTTGTGGTGAGCCGAGATGGCGCCATTGCACTCCAGCCGGGATAACAAAAAAGAAACCCAGCCTCCCGAGTAGAAAAAAAAAAAAAAAAATCAGACTGTGCTAATGTAGTAGCTAAATGATGTTCAGCAACTTGGGCAAGTTACTTGACTTCTCTGGGCCTCTGCAGTTTCCTTTTCTGTAAGTGGATAATAAAACCTAAAGCATCAGATTTATTTATTTATTTTTTTTATTTTTTTTTTTTGAGACGGAGTTTCGCTCTTGTTACCCAGGCTGGAGTGCAATGGCTCGGCTCACCACAACCTCCGCCTCCTGGGTTCAGGCAATTCTCCTGCCTCAGCCTCCTGAGTAGCTGGGATTACAGGCACGCGCCACCATGCCCAGCTGATTTTTTGTATTTTTAGTAGAGACGGGGTTTCACCGTGTTGACCAGGATGGTCTCGATCTCTTGACCTCGTGATCCACCCGCCTCGGCCTCCCACAGTGCTGGGATTACAGGCGTGAGCCACCGCGCCCGGCCCGCATCAGATTTATAAAATGCCTAGCACAGTCCTTGAAATAAACCTGAAATAAACATTCAATAAATAGTTACAACTATTATCCCTATATTATAAACTCTTCAAAAAGAATCGTGGGGTTGGGCAAGATGGCTCATGTCTGTAATCCTAGCACTTTGGGAGGCAGATCACTGGAGGTCAAGAATTTGAGACCAGCCAGGCCAACATGTCTCCACTAAAAATACAAAAATTAGTTGGGCATCGTGGCATGAGTCTGTAGTCCCAGCTACCCCAAGACAAGAGAATTGCTGTAACCTGGGAGGCGGAGGTTGCAGCGAGCCAAGGTCACACCACTGCACTCCAGCCTGGGTGACACAGCAAGACTCCCTCTCAAAAAAAAAAAAAAAATAGAATTGTGGGCTGGGAGCAGTGGCTCACACCTGTAATCCCAGCACTTTGGGAGGCCAAAGTGGAAGGCTCGCTTGAGGCCAGGATTTCAAGACTAGCCTGGACAACAGAGTGAGATCCCATCTCTACAAAAACAATTTTTAATTAAACAAAAAATTAGCCAAGTGTAGTGGCATACACTGGTAGTCCTAGCTACTCATGGGGCTGAGGCAGGAGGATCACTTGAGCACAGGAGTTTAAGGCTGCAGTTAGCCATGATCACACCACTGCATTCTCCCCAAAAAACGGAATTGTGTTCTTGCATCAGTCAGTGTCCAGGCAGGAATAAGAAAGCACATTCAAAATGAGATGATTTGTGGCCAGGCACAGTGGCTCATGCCTGTAATCCCAGCACTTTGGGAGGCAGGCGGATCACCTGAGGTCAGGAGTTCAAGACCAGTCTGACCAACATGGAGAAACCCCGTCTCTACTACAAATACAAAAATTAGCCGGGTGTGGTGGTATGTGCCTATAATCCCAGCTACTTGGGAGGCTGAGGCAGGAGACTCGCTTGAACCCAAGAGGTGGAGGTTGCGGTGAGCCGAGATTGCACCATTGCACTTCAGCCTGGGCAACAAGAGAGAAACCCTGTCTCAAAAAAAAAAAAAAAAGATGATTTGCAAAGAATTTAATAAAGAAACCTTTTCAGTGGTGTGCTGGTAAACTAGCAAAGTGGAGAGGGGGGGTCTGTATTTGTAGCACTTGCCAATCACCATGGTTTCAAAACCTCCAGGCCTTTCCAGCTCTTTCAATGCAGAGCTGGGTAGGGTTGCAAACAAGAGGCTTTCACAATGCAAGCCAGCTCCCACATACCGCTGGGACTCTGTACGGAGGTGTGGGACAATGTAGGGGGGTCAAAAGGAGTGGTGCAATACCTTAAAGGTAGCAATATCAGGGGGCTGTTACTGCCCTGGGACTGAAGGGACAGAGCCTGAGACAGAGAGAAGGCTGGGGACCCTTATTGGATTGGAGGATGAAGGCAGCCAGCCCACAGTGACCTGTAGCAGAGACCTGGGGAATTAACACCCCCATTGCCCTCTCCTCCAACTCCCCAGTCTCTTAATCAGACTCTCTAGTGGGCAATGCCAGCTGAAGCCAGCCAGGGAAGGAGGCTGCTAACCTGAGCCCATAAGTCAGCTTCCTGGGGTACAGAGCAGGGAGTGAGGGAGGGAAAGTGAGGGGCGAATGGAGGATGTCCAGCATTGTCTTATATGCTTTGGCCTACGCAAATAAAAATAATGTATTTGTCAGCCAGGCGTGGTGGCTCGTGTTTGTACTTTGGGAGGCCAAGACGGGAGGATTGCTTGAGGCCAGGAGTTCGAGATTCACCTGGGCAACATAGTGAGACCCTGTCTCTAAAAAAAAAAAAAAAAAAAAAAAAAAAAATTAGCCAGGCGAGGTGGTTCACATCTATAATCCCAACACTTTGGGAGGCCAAGAGGGGTTGCATCACTTGAGGTCAGGAGTTCAAGACCAGCCTGGCCAATATGATAGAACCCCATCTCTACTAAAAATACAAAAATCAGCCGGGTATGGTGGGGCGTGCCTGTGGTCCCAGCTACTTGGGAGGCTGAGGCAGGAGAATCACTTGAACCCAGGAAGAGGAGGTTACAGTGAGCCGAGATTGCACCATTGCACTCCAGCCTGGGCACTGCAGCAAGACTCTGTCTCAAAAAAAAAAAAAAAAAAAAAAAAACACACAGGAAAAAAAACAAACAAAATACCCGTAGTTGAAAAGATACTGTGTCTGGTGCTACTGCAGTTGAAGAATGCTGGCTGGTACCCCTTGTTTTCATGACATGCTCATTTCTTAATTTTCCTCCCCTTTCTTAACCCACTCTTGCTCTGTCAGAAATTAGTTTTTTTTTTTATTGTTGTATTTGTTCACTGTCTATTTCCCAGGAAAGCAGTAATCCTGTCTCTGGTTTATAGCCAGATTCTACAGCTTTAGCATACTACCTGGCCTGTATTTTTTTGTTTCTGTCTTTTTGAAACAGGGTCTCGCTCTGTTGTCCAGACTGGAGTGCAATGACTGAGTCATGGTTCACTGCAGCCTCAGTTCCTGGGCTTGAGCAATTCTCCCACCTCAGCCTCCTGAGCAGCTAGGACTACAGGCACTTGCTACCATGCCCAGCTAATTTTTTTTTTTTTTTTTAGTAGAGACAAGGTCTTACTGTGTTCCTGAAGGTGGTCTTGAATTTCTCAAGTGATCCTCCCACCTCGGCCTCCCAAAGTGCTAATATTAAAGAAATGGGCCATCGAGTCCAGCCCTACCTGTCATGTATTAAGAGCTAAATAATGGCCTGGCTTGGTGGCTCATGCCTATAATCCCAGCACTTTGGGAGGCCACGTTGGGTGGATCACTTGAGCCCAGGAGTTCGAGACCAACCTGGCCAACATAGTGAAACCCCATCTCTACTAAAAATACAAAAAAAATTTACCCAGGTGTGGTGGTGCGTGCCTGTGGTCCCAGCAACTCGAGAGGCTGGGATGGGAGGATCGCTGAGCACGAGAGGTGGCAGTTACAGCGAGCTGAAGGTACTACTGCACTCCAGCCTGGGTGACAGGGTGAGACCTCGTTTTTTGTTTTTGTTTTTTTAAAATGAGCTCAATAGGGCTGGGCGCAGTGGCTAACGCCTATAATCCCAGCACTTTGGGAGGCCGAGGCAGGTGGATCACGAGGTCAAGAGATCAAGACCATCCTGGTCAACATGGTGAAACCCCATCTCTACTAAAAATACAAAATTAGCTGGGTGAGGTGGTACATGCCTGTAATCCCAGCTACTTGGGAGGCTGAGGCAGGAGAATTGCTTGAACCCAGGAGGCAGAGGTTGCAGTGAGCTGAGATCATGCCATTGCACCCCAGCCTGGGTAACAAGAGTGAAACTCCGTTTCAAAAAAAAAAAAAAAAACAAATGAGCTAAATATTTACTATATGAATGAAGTCAATGTAGGTCAAATCACAGCTTCTTTAGTTCTGAAGTCCATTTCCACGTTTCCAGCTGTCAGCTGGACATTTATATCTCCACCCAGCCAGGATACCTCCTCCAGATTTCGCCAGCAATAACTGACCCTGTGCAGTGGCTCACATCTGTAATCCCCACGCTTCGGGAGGCCGAGGTAGGAAAATGGCTTAAGCGCAGGAGAGACCAGCCTGAGCAACATAGTGAGACCCCATCTCCACAAAAAGAAAATCAGCTGGGCATGGTGGTGCACGCCTGTCGTCCCAGCTGCTGGAGAGCCTGAGGTGGGAGGATTGCTGGAGTCCAGGAGGTGGAGGCTGCAGTGAGCTATGATTGCACCCCTGCACTCCAGCCTGGGAGACAGAGCAAGAGCTGGCTTTAAAAAGAAAAGAAAAGAAAAGAAAAGACAGCGGGGTGGCTGTGGAGGCTTACCCACTAGGCTCAACTGCCTTCCCTCCCTACTTTGTCACCATTCTTCTAAGCACTCAGATCACCAAGGAGGCACCTTGGACTCCTGCCTCCCCTTTCCCTCCTTAAAGTAATTTCCATCTCTCCCACCCTCCCATCCCTTTCCTGCCTGCCCCTAAGGCATAGGCTGCCAGGTTGCCCTGTTGCTCCCTCATCTTTGTTCCCCCTTCCAGCAGACTCTCAATACATCTTTGTTGCCTTGAGGGCAAAGTTGCCCAATTTAGTATTTACTATGTATTCTTTCATTCACCCTGGGCACACACTAGCTTCAACTCCCAGCTTCATCCCTTCCAGCTGTGGGACAAGTTACTTACCTTCTGGGACAATCCTTCTGTAGGAGATTTTGACTAAACTTTCTGCAGTGGATTGAATGGTGAACCCCTACCCCAGCCAAAAAGATACATCCTTGCCATAACTCCTAGAACCGGTGACTGACCTCATTTGAAAAACGGGTCTTTAGGCTGGGTGCGGTGGCTCACGCCTGTAATCCTAGCCCCTTTGGGAGGCCGAGGTGGGCAGATCACTTGAGATCAGGAGTTCAAGACCAGCCTGGCCAACATGGTGAAACCCCGTGTCTACTAAAACATAAAAAAATTAGCTGGGTGTGGTGGTTCGTGTCTGTAATTCCAATACTCAGGATGCTAAGGCAGGAGAGTCACTTGAGCCTGGAAGGTGGAGGTTGCAGTGAGCCGAGATTGCACCACTGCACTCCAGCTTGGATGACAGAGTGAGACTTCGTCTGGGGGGAAAAAGGGAGTCTAGATGCTATTAAATTAAGGATCTCCAGATGAGGTTATCATCTTGGATTATCTGAGTGGACCCTAAATCCAATGACATGTATCCCCATATGTGACACAGAGAGAGAAGACACACAGACCAAAGGAAATGTGAAAGCAGGCAGAAGTCTGGGCAACATGACAAGAATCCAGTCTCTACACAAATACAAAAATTAGCCGTGTGTGGTGGCACGTGCATGTAGTCCCAGCTACTTGGGAGTTGAGTCAAGAGAGTTGCTTGGGCCGGGCTCGGTGGCTCACGCCTGTAATCCCAGCACTTTGGGAGGCCGAGGCGGGTGGATCACGAGGTCAGGAGATCGAGACCATCCTGGTCAACATGGTGAAACCCCATCTCTACTAAAAATACAAAAATCAGCTGGGCATGGTGGTGCGTGCCTGTAATCCCAGCTACTCAGGAGGCTGAGGCAGGAGAATTGCCTGGACCCAGGAGGCGGAGGTTGCAGTGAGCCGAGATCGCGCCATTGCACTCCAGCCTGGGTAACAAGAGTGAAACTCCGTCTCAAAAAACCCTCAAAAAAATAAAAAAAAAAAAAGAGTTGCTTGAACCTAGGAGTTCGAGGCTGCAGTGAGCTGAGACAGCACAACTGCACTCCAGCCTGGGCAACAGGGCCCTGTCTCAAAAACAAAAAGAAAAAGAAAAAAAAAAAAAAAAAAAACAGGCTGGGAGTGGTGACTCACGTCTGTAATCCCAGCACTTTGGGAGGCTGAGGCAGGTAGATCACCTGAGGTTGGGAGTTCGAGACCAGCCTGACCAACACGGAGAAACCCCATCTCTACTAACAATACAAAATTAGCTGGGCATGGTGGCACATGCCTGTAATCCCAGCTACTTGGGAGGCTGAGGCAGGAGAGTTGCTTGAAGCCGGGAGGTGGAGGTTCCGGTGAGCTGAAGTTGAGCCACTGTACTCTAGCCTGGGCAACAAGAGCAAAACTCTGTCCGAAAGAAAGAAAGAGAGAGAGAGAGAGAAAGGGAGGGAGGGAGAGAGAAAGAGAGAGAAAGAAGGAAGGGAGGGAGGGAGGGAGGGAAAGAAAGGGAGAGAGAGAGAAAGAAAGAAAGAAAACAGGCAGAGATTTGAGCAATTTGGCCACAAGCCAGGAAACACCTGGAGCCACTAGAAGCTGGAAGAGGCAAGAAAGGGTCCCCCCAGGAGCCTTCGGAGAGAGTGTTACCGTTCTGATGCTTTGACTTCGGACTTCTGGGCTCCAGAGCTGTGAGAGAACACATTTCTGGTTTTGTGGGTTTTGTTGTTGTTGTTTGTTTGTTTGTTTTGTATAGCATCTCACTCTGTGGCCCAGGCTGGAGGGCAATGGTGTGATCATGGCTCACTACAGCCTTGACCTCCCAGGCTCAAGCAGTCCTCCCACCTCAGCCTCCCAAGTAGCTAGGCCTACAGGTGAACACCGGCACACCTGGCTAATTTGAAACTTTTTTTTTGAGACGGGGTCTCCCTTTGTCTCCCAGGCTTGAGTGCAGTGGAAGGATCATGGCTCACTGCAGCTTCGACCTCCCAGGTTCAAGCGATCCTCCTGCTTCAGCCCGCCATGTAACTGGGACTACAGGCACATGCCACCATGCCCAGCTAATTTTTTTTTAAATTTTTTTGTAGAGATGGGGTTTCTCCATGTTGCCCAGGCTGGTGTCCAACTTGTGAGCTCAAGTAATCCACCCGTCTCGGCCTCCCAAAGTGTTGGGATTACAGGCGTGAGCCACTGTGCCCAGCCAGTTTTGTTATAAGCCACCAAGTTTGTGGCAATTTGTTGGAGTAGTTACAGGAAATTCGTCCACGTTTCCCTGCCTTCTTGTCTTCTTTAACTTAGAAAGGGGCAGTTCGGGCACGGTGGCTCATGTCTGTAATCCTAGCACTTTGGGAGACCAAAGCGGGTGGACTGCCTAAGTTCAGCAGTTCGAGACCAGCCTGCACAACACAATGAAAACCCGTCTCTACTAAAATACAAAAGAAATTAGCTGGGTGAGGCGGTATGCACCTGTAGTCCCAGCCATTCAGGAGGTTGAGGCAGGAGAATTGCTTGAACCCAGGAGGCAGAGGTTGCAGTAAGCTGAGATTGTGCCACTGCACTCCAGCTTGGGCAACAGAGTGAAACTCCATCTCAAAAAAATAATAAATAAATAAATAAACGAAAGAGGACAGCACTTGGCTGGGTGCGGTAGGTCACGCCTATAATCCCAGCACTTTGGTTTTTTTTTTTTTTTTTTGAGACGGAGTTTCACTCATGTTACCCAGGCTGGAGTGCAATGGCGCGATCTCGGCTCACCGCAACCTCCGCCTCCTGGGTTCAGGCAATTCTCCTGCCTCAGCCTCCCGAGTAGCTGGGATTACAGGCACACACCACACATCAAGCTAATTTTTATATTTTTAGTAGAGACGGGGGTTTCACCATGTTGGCCAGGCTAGTCTCAAACCCCTGACCTCTGCCCATCTTGGCCTCCCAAAATGCTGAGATTACAAGCGTGAGTCACCGTGCCCTGCCTTGAAAGAGCTTTTGTTAGGTGAGTTATATCTGCTCATATCTACTGTAAATCGAAATTTATAATCCCAGCTACTCAGACAGCTGAAGTGGGAGGATCGCTTGAGCCCAGGTGTTTGAGGCTGCAGTGAGCTATGATTGCACCACTGCACTCCAGCCTGGGCAACAGAATGATACCCTGACTCTAAACCAAAAAAAAAAAAAAAAAAAAAAAAGGAAAGAAAGAGAAAAATTTAAACTGATGCTTTAAAAATATTAATTAAAAAATAGTAAACACATTACATGTTAACATAAATTTTTTTAACTTTTTAGTTTTTCAGAGGCAGTCTTCCTACATTGCCCAGGCTAGACTCGAACTCCTGAACTCAAGGGATCCTCCTGCTGAAGTAACTGGAACTTCAGCTTGGGTGAGCTTTTTAATCTCTCTGTGCCTCAGTTTCCTCATTGCCCCCATGCTGGCTAACATATGGGTTTTTTTGTTGTTGTCGTTTTTAAGATAGGGTCTTGCTGTGTCACTCAGGCTGGAGTGCAGTGGCGCGATCACAGCTCACTGCAACCTCTGCCCACTTGGGCTCAAATCATCTTTCCACCTCAGCCACCCGTGTAGCTGGGACTACAGGCACATGCCACCACATCTGGCTAATTTTTTATTTTTGAGAAGGAGTCTCACTCTGTCACTCAGGCTAGAGTGCAGTGGTGTGATCTCGGCTTACTGCAACCTCTGCCTCCAGGCTTTAAACAATTCGTGTACCTCAGCTTCCTGAGTAGCTGGCACTGTAGGTGCTGGCCGCCACACCCAGCTAATTTTTGTGTTTTTAGCAGAGTTGGGATTTCACCATGTTGCCCAGGCTGGTCTCGAACTCCTGAGCTCAAGAAATCCTCCCACCTCGACCTCCCAAAATGTTGGGATTACAGGCATGAGCTACCTCACCGGGCCTTAATTTTTTAATTTTAATTTTTTTTTTTTTTTTTTTTTAAGTAGAGGGTTCTTACTATATTGCTCAGGCTGGTCTAGAACTCCTGAGCTCAAGAAATCCTCCTAGCTCGGCCTCCCAAAGTGCTAGGATTACAGGCACGAGTCATTGCACCCGGCCCATATGTATTTTTTAATAAAAAATCACGCTATGCTCCAAAATTTAAAAAAAAATCTTGCTAACGATGGTACTGGGTTACGCTTTTGCAAGTCTAGTGTCTTGCTCATTAGAAGGGAGCTGGGGCCTCAACTCTGCTTCTGCGCTGTCAGCCGCAATGCAATGTTTTGTGTTGAGCATATGAGGAGAGCCCAGCCTGACACCGAGACGCAGCTGGAGAAAGAGACAACCTCCCAGATACTCTTTGGGTACTGGGGACCCCCGGCCGTCCTTAGGCCACACTTTGGGAATCGATGGAGTCGGGATTAAATGAGGTAATATTAGTAAAACACTTAGAATAATTCTTGGCATATAGTAAACGCTGCATATTTTGTAACTACATGTAAAGCAAATATTCAATACATTTTAACTTTACAATTTGGGGCCAGGCGCGGTGGCTCACGCCTGCAATCCCAGTGCTTTGGGGAAGCCAAGGCAAGAGGATCACTAGAGTCCAGGAGTTTAAGACCAGCCTTGGCAACATAATGAGCCATTAATAGAGACACCCATAGTGTCTGTCTCTATTAAAAAAATTAAAAAACCTTTTAGAGGTGCCAGGTTGGGGTAGGGTTTATGGGTACAAGCGCATTAATTAGATTTCTTCCCTCAAGGAGCTAACAACAGTCGGACAGTGGAAACATATCTGCAAACACACGGTGAAAACTCAGCATGCTAAGAGCAATTTTGAAGGGGCAAGCAGGGGACTCTGAGTTTGCAAGGGGGGTCCTTAACTCCTGCATGGGGGTCGGGGAGGGCGGATGCGTTCTGGGTTCAGGAAAGGTTCTCCTGCGAGTGGGAGTCGGGGGGGAGGGAGTCTGATGAACAAGTGAATTTGGCCAGCCCAAAAAGACAGGGAGCCTTTGGACAAAAAAACTCGTGGTGCTGGAATGCCAAGGGGGCTTCGCTCTACTGTGAAGTGGCATTTATGTCACCAGGAGCCACCGATGAATGCGGCTCTGGGAGGGGCGCCCGGCGGCTCCGGGGACCCAGCACTCCTCAACACGTCTGCCCCTCTCCGGGCGACTCTGCAGGTCGGCCTAGTGGCCGGGTCTGCGGGGAGGGCCTGCAGCCCGGGGGGTCCCCGTTTTCTTCCAGGGATGAGCCCCAGCCCGGGGACCTCCTCGTGACCCCTCCATCCCTCTCCAAGGCCAGGGCCTCTCCCCGGAGCAGCGAATCGTCCCGCGAGACCAGCGCCCCCGGCCCCCTCTCCCGGGGCTGCCTGGACCGCTCCCGGCGGCCGGGTGGGGGAGGAGCCAGCGCGGGGCAGGGGAGGGGCGGCCGGGGCGCGGGTGGGGGGCGCCGTGGGTCCCGCGACTGGAGAAGGGGTCCCGGGTGCAGGCCGCGGAGTCGGCGCTGGGTGGGACCCCGGGGCGCCCCCGGGCGGCGGAAGGCGGGCGCGCCCCTGGCGAGGCCGGGATCGGGGCGGGGCGCGCAGCCTCCCCACGGGGGGGGCGGTCACCCGGCCTCGCCGCCGCCGCCGCCGCCAAAGTTTCCCGGAGGAGCCGCGGGCCGCCCTTCCTCTCGGGCCCTGCGCGCGGCCTCCTCTCCGGCCAGCACCGCTCCGGGGCGCCCGGCCCGGCTCCATTGAGCGCAACTCGGATCTCAACTTGGGAGGCGCCGCGGGCCTGCGCACGCGCGCGCCCTCCCCGCCTCCGCCGCCGCCGCCGCCGCCGCCGCCGCCCACTCGGGAGCAGCTCC